>NW_022995115.1:0-166949 GCF_008704595.1 Diutina rugosa
CAATGAGCGGGGTGCCGTTCATGCGGCTTACGCGATAGACCGAGTTCGCATCTCTTACCACATCTATAAGTATGCATTAATATCTTACTAGTGTGTAAGTGAAAACCAAGGTCACCTGATCATCCACATGGGTTTCTGGCCTACTTTATACCACAAAATTTATTGTATAATTCCAGAAGATACTGTGCTCTCAAAAATCCGACAATAAAGAAAGGCGGGATATCGAGATCAGAACCGACGTAGTAAAGACAATACTTTAGCTGTTGATAACTTGGT
Organism: Diutina rugosa; assembly: GCF_008704595.1. Taxonomy (NCBI): domain Eukaryota; kingdom Fungi; phylum Ascomycota; class Pichiomycetes; order Serinales; family Debaryomycetaceae; genus Diutina; species Diutina rugosa. The sequence continues at coordinate 277 of NW_022995115.1, forward strand.
TCCAAACTCGACATCCCGCCGAGTTTAAATACTACGAGTTTTACTTTACACAGGATTTTCACACGGGGCATCGCTTCCCGGCGTTTCATCTTACAAACGCCAGTGCCTTCTGGCTTTGCATTTTACTAATGCCAGAGCCTCCCTTGGTGCCGTCCACGGCACACTGGCTCCCCCTTGTGACTTGGTCTTCCGTAAAACGGGTATCTGACCATATCCTCGTCTGTCGTTAATATTCTGAGAAATGTCCTGCACAGAGTCATCGCGACCTGGGCCTGAGAGCCTCAGGTGCGAACTCTATACAACAAAATTTGCGGATGGTCCTGTAGTCTAGTTGGTTATGACGTTAGTTTTACACACTGAAGGTCCCCGGATCGAGCCCGGGCGGGATCAATTTTTCCCATCCTTATATTCACCGCTGTTGGGATCGGCGGGTATTACCTCGGGCATTTCCCTCGGGTCCTCTCACTCTTTTTCGCCAAGAACACTTCATGTCTCGTGAGTGAGGCCCAATGCCCGCGTTCTTGCTAACATGTCCTGTTATGTAAACACCCGGTTATCACGGAACACCAACCATCTCGTGTTATGTGAACACCGGGTTAACACGGAATGTGCAAGGGATCTGTATCTCAGATCAAACGCTGGTACTTGGTGCATCAATCACGAGACCCTCACTCCGAAGTTAAATAGTTCTAAATATCCTCTAGTAAAAACGGAATCTACTTCCCAAACCTAATAACCGTGGTGGTGCTTGATTATTACGTTGCACCCACGAACCTCTTTCTCCACGAAGATACACACAATAAAATTTCCAAGCGGCAACATGTATACCGTTATCAACCACACGCTGATTATTTGAGGTAGATTAGCTGAGACGCAAATCGTGGAGCAACCATTTAACGGTGTACGAAGAGGAAGTGAATAGATGACATACGTCAATTCTGATTATTCTTTTACTGAGTTCTTTTGCTGAGCGTTATTTATACGTCTCGATCTATGATGAATATCTGAATCTTAAAATTGTCGTTTTATACTCCATCCCATATTGTTACGATACGTCTGATTGTATAAGCGTTATCTGTTTGATTAACATCGTCTAATCATTGCTAAAAACTACAACTTGGTGCCGGTTACGAAATTTGTACCTTGCTCAATTGACTTCTGCAAGCCACCTAAGGCAACCTTGATGAGTTCATTTTCCAGTTCGGTGATAGTCAATTTGTCAAAAGGGTTTACGAAATCAGAAACTTCACCGTTTTTCAAAATGACCGGAACTGAAAAGAAGGTTGCACCATTCAACTTCTCCTTCACAAGCTTGTCGCCACCCGGAACTCCTGGCAAGTAAACATAAGCGGAGTCGGGAACTTCCTGACTTGAGGATGTTCCGTTCAACAGGTTTAAGATGTTTTCAGCGAATCTGTATCCAGCGTACGCCATAGACAACGTGGCGGAACCAGCGCCGTCTTTCGCTTTTACAACTTCATCCCCACCAAACTGCACTCTGTGGACAAACTCATCGTATTGAGACTTCGACAAGTTGTCAACCTTCTTCGCGATGGCATTGTTAGTATGCGTAAGGGGCACAATGGTATCACCGGAGTGTCCCCCGATCACCAGCAATTTGCCTCTGAGATTGTCAGGATTCTCGCCAATCAAATTACCCAAGAACGTCTCTGCTCTCACGGAGTCCAACGTGGTGACGCCAAAAAGCTTTTTGGGATTGAAGACTCCCAACTTCTTCAAGGTTTCGGCGGCAATCGGTACGGTAGCGTTCACTGGATTTGAGATGATAAGAATTGAAGCATTCGGTGCAGTTCTGCCAATATTGGCCACAAGATCACGAACAATTGATGCATTGATGTTGAACAAATCAGCTCGAGTCATCCCTGGCTTTCTCGGAACCCCAGCGGGGATAACCACCAAGTCGGTACCCTTGAGAGCCTCGGTGATAGCTTGAGTATCCTCCTTTGAGGCAGGTTGGTAACCATTAACCTTGGCAGGTGTGTTAATGTGACTTAAATCAGCGGCAACACCTTTAGCATTCACGATATCAAACAAAGCAAGCTCGGTAACTTGGGGGTTTAATTTGAGTAAAAGGGAAAGGGGTTGGCCAATGCCCCCAGCAGCGCCACAAACTGTTACCTTCATTGTCGACTGGTTCGATTTATATGTGGACTAAACAGTATATATATGTTTGCCATGTGAGCCGAGATTCCTCGGGTGTACCGCCTCCCCACATTAAATCACGTGATCGACTCCATTTCGGAACATTGTTCCGTAGAGCCGACACGTTAGCATGCTTCAGTTTGAATAAAACTAGTCAAATATATTGTAGCAGTAGTAGCATGGCCCAATTATATATGATGGAACACTCCATCTTCAATCCCTGCTTTCTTGGTGTAATTGTGCACTTCTCACTCTCACATGCATTCCCCACTTGCTCTCTAGTTGTGGAGGCATTTTAGGATCGATTTAAAGGATATACAACGTTGATGACGTCAGCGGATGAATGCGATAAGCCAATATTGACGTTAGTTCAGTTCCGCCGACTGCCGACTGCCGACTCGGTAGGTCCAAGATAAAGTACGAATATATTGTTTGAGCTATGTTGTGTCAACAGTAGAATATATGAAATAACAAGAGTTATTGAAGGATACTACAAACTGTTAATGGCGATGGAGTGAACTCCTGGTCAAACCGCGGGCATTATCTCAAGCTTGTTCTTTTTTCGTTCCACACATTGGGGTTATCGATAATTGCGCGAGTGACTAAATTACCACCACCATGAAAACGTTTGCAACATTGGTGACAGCCTTCGCTGCATTCTCAATGGCGTTTGACTGCTCCATACCCGAGCTTGAAAAATACAATCTCGAGGTGGTACGTGGTGTTCATGCTGTGCTGGATTTGACGCAAACCCCGCCTTCAGAGACCAATCAAACATGGTACGTGGGTGTATGCTCTTCAATCGACAAAGTGGACGCTTGTCCTGATGGTCTGGATGTGTGTGGCATCACCAAAGTGCGTGTAAAGGATACTGAATTAACCACAAACATCATCGGTATCGGTTCAGCTCTGACGAAAAAGTTCAATGCTATTGACGGCGACGAATCCAAGGGTGTGATCATCACGTATGAGGGAGTCCAATGGGGCTCGAAGAAGGTCGATGCTGAGCTCCGTTTCGTTTGTGACCTGACAAAGGAAAAAGGGAACCTCGAAGTTGTTTCTTGGGATGGCCACAAGGTCACGGTTCAGATAGTCACTAAAGGTGCATGTCTTACCAAACGTGGTGACAAGAAGAAAGATCCTCTGGATGACTCGGGTCACGCAGATAAAGGTGAGCTGTGGGGGTGGTTCACGTGGATTTTCATCTTCATGGTGTTGTTCTTGAGTATATACATAATTGGCGGGGCTTGGTTTCAGTATAACAAGGGAAACTCCATTGACTTCCAGAGCGCTTTACGTGAGGTCGTTGAAAACTTCGTTGACGTTGTTAGAGGGTTGCCAGCATTTGTGCTGGAGATTCTCAAAAAAGTCACTGGCAACAGCAATCGTGGCGAATACTCAGCAGTGTAAGGTGTACCATATTGAACGCAAAAACCGCAAAAATTACTATAGCAAACTACATCCCTTTTGCTGGTGGAGGCACTTGATGGATATCATCAATCTCCACTATGCGGTCCTCCTCCATTAGATTAGCCTAAGCTGATAGATTCGTTCAAGATGGCGTACACCATGATGAATGTATGTTGTGAGGTTCTATAACTTTTCTTGGTGCGTCTTGGCTTGAAGCTTACGTTTTGTTGAAAATTTCGAAATGAAGCATGCCTAATCTGAACACGTAAATGAACATAAATGCTCCCCGCGAAGACTACTTAGTCGTCGACGAACTCGCTCACTGCTGACTCAAGGTGGTTTAAGTAGCTGCCAAACAGTTGTCACTCGCGGTCGGGTGCAGTTTCTTGAGAGTGCTAGTCCGGAAATATTAAATCTACGACGTCCTACGGGGATGGGTACGACATACTGAAGCACGAGGACCACCATTTACTCCAATTCTAAGACATGCGTATATTGGAAGTCACGTGTCGTTAGGGTATGTGCCCTAGTCTCTTCGCATCGGCGATGGCGCATGGTGTCGCGCCGCGAGTGAAAAAAAAAGAAGCGACGACGAATAGTCTCTTAATCCACAACCACCATGGCTAGAGGTCCCAAGAAGCACTTGAAGAGATTGGCAGCTCCTTCCCACTGGATGTTGGACAAGTTGTCCGGCACCTACGCCCCCAGACCCTCGCAAGGTCCCCACAAGTTGAGAGAATCGCTCCCCTTGGTGGTTTTCATCAGAAACAGATTGAAGTACGCCTTGAACGGTAAGGAAGTTAAGGCCATCCTCATGCAAGAACACGTCAAGGTCGACGGTAAGGTGAGAACTGACACCACCTTCCCCGCCGGGTTCATGGACGTCATCTCGCTTGAAGCTACCAACGAAAACTTCAGATTGATCTACGACGTCAAGGGTAGATTTGCCGTCCACAGAATCACCGCTGAAGAAGCTTCGTACAAGTTGGGCAAGGTCAAGTCCGTCCAATTGGGCAAGAGAGGTATTCCTTACGCCGTTACCCACGACGGTAGAACTATCAGATACCCCGACCCCTTGGTCAGAGTCAACGACACCGTCAAGATTGACTTGGCCACTGGTAAGATCACCGACTTCATCAAGTTCGAAACCGGTAGATTGGTCATGGTCACTGGTGGTAGAAACATGGGTAGAATTGGTACTATCATCCACCAAGAACACCACAGAGGTGGCTTCAACTTGGTCCACATCAAGGATGCCAGAGACCACACTTTCGTCACCAGAGAAAACAACGTGTTCGTCATTGGTGAAGAAGCCGGTAAGCCCTGGGTGTCGTTGCCTAAGGGTAAGGGTATCAAGTTGTCCATCGCTGAAGAAAGAGACAGAAGAAGAGCCAACCAAGGTTTGTAAGATACAAACTGTTTAATATACAATATAGAGTGAGCTCAACTTCCTTAAATTATAGTAGCCTCCACATGTGGTTGACATACGCAAGGGCTTTAGGCTTGATCGTGAGCACATTAATATTTCACATCATGTAGCTCTCTTTGTGGCCTTAACCCCATCAGATGATTGGTAAGGATTATATTCGATGGTGGCTGTAGATGTTTCATTTTAGTGGAAGCTCGCTTTGGCTCAAGAGCGTCTCGGGTAAGCAGACTCTCCACACGGGTTCATCGATATATATTTTCTGAGCTTCAAGCTTTCAACAAGTTTGTTTCATGCGTTCCTGTAGGTCCCAGGAGGTTACAATTTAGTTTCACAACTGACCCAGAAGACATTTCAAGGTATTTTCAGCTTTTGCAAAATTTCCAGCGTTCATTCCATTCTGATGAGAATTGTACTTGACTAACGGCGTTCAAGTCCGACATGTTTGCTTAATCATTAATCAACAGGACACAAACGCAGTGAAGAACATCTTGACTGTGTAACGGTATGTTCAATAATAGTGCCATGGGACCTGAGCCTTAAAAAGGCGCTCAAAAGTATTATAGAAACATTAGTGTTGGACAAAAAGTTAAAAGGAGCACTTCATTTCTAATTGCAATCTACTATGATTCCGCAGAGACTTAAAGTATGTCTATTAATTTTATATAGTCTTGTGTTCATATCTAAAAGGTTGGGTTGTATTCAATCAAAGGGTTTCAGCTGCCATATTCACAAAAGGTCGAACTTCGATTTTCATTGAGGGAGCGTAAGACCTGGTCTGCCATGAAAACGGGTACTACACCATATCCTCATCTATCATCAACACGCGTGGCAAATTCCCTGCATAGATTTTGCATTGATCTTATCAATTGCATTAAATTTAATGTTTACATTTTTGTCAAAACTTGCATGCGTATCTCTCTATCGTCCGTAAAATAACGTGTAACCTTCGCTTAAGGTCTAAACAAAAGGAACAACAAAAGGCCAATTCTAAAGAATATCCAAATAATCCACTAAGCCAGTAAACCAGCCAGATTGTTGAGATATTTCTCTTTTAAGTTTAAAAGACTTCAGATGCAAGTACTTTACAACAAAAAATTATTATGCCCGCGTGGCCCAATGGTTAAGGCGCTCGACTTCTAATCGAGCGATTGTGGGTTCGAATCCCGCCGTGGGTTGAGATTTTTGCCTCCTGTAAAACCAACAGGATTTGCAATGGGCGATGGAAAGTTGCACCACTTCTTCTTATTGTAACAACCAAACAATGCTTGACTGTGTTTAGCATGTAGATCACGTCAAAAATACATTTTCGCGTTTACACAACATGACGAAATAACAACTCGGTCAACCGTGTTTTGGCCAACGGTGTCTCTGTTATGTAATATAAATAGTATAAAATCCTTTATCGATGAGGGCACGTTCAAGATCCTACCATACCACGACACGTCTGCATTCATTTCTACCAGGATGATCATAGCTTGGCAGTCGAACTAGGATCGTAGAGGGGGTTGCGCAAAACGAGGTTTCCAAAGGTAATTTCTTTGCTGACACGAAGGAGATAATCTCATTGTAAACGCCACTCATGATCATACTTACGTACGGTTCGACGGTCCTGAACCTGACGTTTCTTGCGATTATGGCTTTATACTACACTGCATTGCGAAAACTGTGGGGTTTCGAGGGGATAGATCAGGTCCTACACGAATGGCATCCAAGAAAGAATAACTCATGATGAGTCATCGAGAGAGATCTAGGTTTGCACTTCGAATACCCAAAGGTCCTAATTCGCGAGTTTTGAGAGATTCCGTCTGTATGATTCACATTTTACATACTTCATAAATCGAATCCTTACGTTTCCAAACTTCACGACGAAGACATGCTCATTGCGTTCATCCGTATGCATTGTACGCCTTCCAATGAGCGAAGAAGCACTGGCCTAAACTACAACGACAAATATGTCCTTTTACTCTTCTTACTCTCAACCCCAAAGGTTTCCCATGCGACTCAATTAATTTTGTGAGTCGAAAACTAACATTGACAACCTAAGACCACAGCTACACATTGTTACGATTGTAAATGACATCCGATGAATGGTATTATTGGCTTTCCGTGCAATACAAGCCATTCTATCGACAACTGACGTGACTCACTCATTACGTCACACTGGTTATGAAACCCCACATGGGGGAGCTCCTCGTGGGACACCAGTCAAATATGTATTCGATCGAGGCAGGCCGATTACATGTCAAGAGCCAAAACCATCAGGAGGATGTTGGCAATTGCTGCGCCCAACTACTTACCCAATCCACAAGTCGAAGCTATTAGCTTGCCTCACCATTTCAGTACTTTGTTAAAGATTCCTTGGGTTCGGACCCACATGTTCCACCATGGCTGTGAATTATTTAAATTGGAAACTTACCGGAAAATGCAATCAACGTTAATGAATGGCGGAGGGGGTCAAATCAAGAATACTATTCATGATCTGATTCCGTTCATACGAAGGGAATCACAAGAAAACAGCGTCACGGGTCAACAACTACAGCAATTTTTAAACTTGATGGCCCAGGAAATACGAGTTGCAACGCTTTCGGCGGGGCAACCGATGACTACCTTCAATCAGAAGCTCCCCCTTTACCGTTGGATCTTCATTCTGATTAGTTACATATCTTCAGTTGATATTGGTCTAGATGTGCGATTCTTTGTGGATCGCCTTTTGCAAATCTACATTGATGCTAATAGCCAGCGAGTTAACTTAATACCTCGCATAATAACGGATCCCATTGAGTTTGAAGTATTGGAAATGTTGCGAGACTATATTGATTGTGTCAAAGTTAATTATGAGCAACTATTTGGGACAACAAAACGAACAATTGTGATGACCCCGACTTTGAGGGAACCAATAGACTTGCCAAGTTTGCCGCCAATTCATGATAAAAATCTCCTTATCAGGGGTTTGATGCACCGCGAAACCTATCGTGCTTTGCTACGAAGTCACCATCCTTTTGGAAATCGGCTCCTTGAGTTAGGGTATGGCTTGGACCCTCGTAATTATAATGTCCTCAAATTTGAGTTCTCTTTTTTCGACGGTATGGGAGACTTTTTCCTAGCACATGAAGCTCTGGTTCTTTTATATGAGTTGTATGATAAGAGCAGGTTATCTGAAATGAGATGTCACCTATACCACATGCTTCGGTTGATCTTGGGTACAAACACCTTATTGGCTAAGCTCGCATTTGCTTATGGCCTTCACCAAGGAATTTTAGATGATGAGCTCAATGGAGTCATTAGGAAGGAGTACATTCCCACGTACGGCTCGATGTCATCGAAGCAGAATGACGATGAAAGAGTTTATCAAGAGGAGTTTTTGGGTGATTATTTTGAGGCTTATGTGGGGGCCCTTTTCTGGGAGCAACCAAAAGTTGCTGCCGAATTTGTTCGAGCCATTTATCATAATGTATTGGAAGCTATTACGAAACAACTACCGCCAGACATTTCTTATTCTCATTGGACGTGGAATGTCATAGGTCGTTCACTCGTCGACAAACGCACCTATAATTGACAAAAATCAAAATCAGATTTGACCGGATAGGGCGATATTTCTTGGAGAAGTCTATCGGGCATATTTCAAGGCTTCACTATAATTGCCTCGGACTGTAAAGGTAGCAATATATCGTATTATGAAGTATTCATTCATCGTAACTTTTTAATTATCTGTTGCTTTTTAAAATTTAATAGGATCGAATTATATCTCAAGATATAGACATTCGAGCTGCGAATTATTTCGACTCAAGTCTACCGTAAGATCTTTTCCGATTCATTGCCCGCAGTACTGTGAGAAACTTAGGATTCAGTTTTTGAGTTTCACTTTCGCTGTCAGATGAATCATCATCCAGCGAGTCCAGGCCAGAGAATGGATTTGATTTTCGTTTCAGCATTGGCTTTGACCTCAGAGAGCCGTTGGTTTTGGGAAGAACCTCTGGTCTGACGTCAGGTGAGGCTGCATTAGCTTTCTGATTTGAAGACTTTTGCAAGTCTTTTAGTGAGCTCAACCGAGAAAGCAGTCGTCCCTCGATTTTCCTGATCTTCGAAATAGGTTCTGTGGCAACTTCTTTGTGGGAATTTGCTGGGGAGGTGATCTGCTTCGGTTGAGGCGTCGAAAAGTCACGATCTGCAAAAGTTCGTTTTGTGAATATCAGCGGCCTGGAGCTCATGGGTGTTGAGGTCGCAGAGTTCGTTCGTGATATTGGCTTGGGATGTTTGGCAACTAATCGTGCTTTTCTCGATGTCACGTTGTCTTCAGATCCACTCGAATCACTGGAATCGCTATCTGAGGATTCAGCACCAGAACTATGCGTCAGGGTAATACCCGAGAAATCTTTCTCACGATGCTCATTGACTCGACTGCTGGCAGGCGTGGATGGCCTCAACTTGTTCTGCGTGGAATTGTTTTTGGGTTCTTGAAGCTCACCCAACAAAGAGTTGTGAATCTCGTCGCCTCTCCTTTTCAGTTCCTCATAATCCTTCGTGGGTGCTGGCGCTTGGCCCAGTGATACCGATCGTCTCTTTTGCTGTGCAAAATTAGAGAGCAAGTTTATGGCAGTGGCGTTATGTCGAGTCGAGTTCAGTCCTTGTAACCCCGGCAGACTTTCACGCGTCGCTTGAGACGTATCCGAATGAGCTTGGTTGAAATCGCCTGACTTCCAGCGTTGCGATTTGGTGTCATTAGAAGGCTGTCCATTATTATGCAGTTTCGAGCGAGGCTGCAAATCGGCTTTTGAAAATATCCTTGCGCCTATGGCAGAACTTGATGCCACCGACTCTTTCAGACTCACTTCTTTCCCACTCTTTTTTTCGGCACTCTGTTCTCCCACAATCCTTGGTGCTCGCACTTCGGTATTGGGAGAGTGGATCATGGCCAGGTGACGAGTCGTTGAATCTGCATCTCCACTGGAAACTGGCTCGTCTCTCAGATTCATTTTGAGAGATGTGTCGATTTTAGAAAGCTTTTCCCTATCTTTTGATGCCGTGCCAGCAGTCTTGACACCTGAGAAAGTTGTGAGAAATGCGGCCTTAGCAGATCCTGTTGCGCTCTTGGATGCCGTACGACTATTGAAATCAAAACTCTCCGTTTCTCGCTTCGTGTCCTGAGAATTTAGATCTTGCTTGGAAGTCGCTTTTGGTGTGGTAGCTCCTCGGACGCCAGTGGTGGGGATGGTACTGCGTCCCGATATTATTTCGGCCCCCGAAAATGATCCCTTTGAATTATCGACTCCTCCACCGGGACTATTTTCGGGGCATTCAAAAAAATGCTGTACTTTGTTATCACTTTTCTTGCCTGTATCTGTCGAAGATGCCCTTTCCTTTACTTCACCTCGTTGAGCTTTGATTTTCTCGCCGTCTTCCCTGGGACAAAGTCTAATGGTAGCTTCCAGTAATCCGCTGCCGTCATCATAATGATAATCCATCAAATCAAGAGCTTGTAAGTCCTTCGCGGGAAATACTGGTGCCCTCGTATCCCGCGTTATTTTGTATTTGTCCAATCGTTGCTCAAAGTAGTTAAATTGACGTGAGAGAGCCAGAAGCTTCTTCGAGATTTCCAGATCAGAGCTCGAAAGATGAGATTGATTTTTTGTGAGTTGCAGTTGAGCTTTCAGGGTTTTCAGAGGCTGCAGTTGAGCTTTCAGGGTTTTCAGAGGCTGCGGTTGAGCTTTCAGGGTTTTCAGAGGCTGCGGTTGAGCTTTCAGGTGAGACTCCGATACTTGGGCTTGTGGTTGTGTCTTAGAAGAGGTCGCTGACGACTTGACATCGCGTTTGGTAGCGTTACCACCAGGTAATGTGCGTGCAGAAGAGACAGCTCCTTTCGAGGTACTCACCTGATCTTCATTCGAGTGCAGAATCGTCCGTCGACTCAGTCGAGTACCTCTGACCTCGCCTTTGTGAGGTGAATCTACCATGTCAATATTTAACGATTTTGGGATTGGGCTTTCCACCTTTTTCGATTGTTGAGAGAATTTGAGAATGTGCTTCTTAAACAAATTGACACCTTCATCTTTCTCCATAGTTTCCGTGGTCTTCAGCAGATCTGAATCTCGAGTCAATTGCTCCATTGAAACGCTTGCAATGTCTTCGTCATCATTATGAGTCACCGAATTCAAGTCTTCGTCAGGAATCACACGACGTATCTCATGAACATCCGCAGAGTCCTCAAGCACGGCCGCATCAATCTTAGTCTGGTTGGGCACATTGAGCATACCCAGTGTGACTCTATGCGGTTTGACTGTCATTGCCTGCTTGATGGGCACATCTCGACTGACAGAGTCTTGTGGCGGAGAAAGCTTTGGCAGACGTTGTGGCGCGATATCTGGTGAAGCCTCAAGAGATGAACGAGGACGTGGAGACTTTTGAGGAATCTGTGAGTTTTTTGATTGGAAATAGTTCTGAGTGTTTTGGCTCGCCAACACCGGTGCATCCTTTGTAACTTCCAATGGGATTGCATCCGTTTCGTTTTGATTCGACGTGAGCCGATCAATTGTTACAAGTGCTCGACACTGATCTCCCAGTTCAAAAACATCTTCCACAGTATAGTCGGGGTCCAAATCCAATTGATCGCCGTCTTGTAATCGATCCACACGGAGAGCATTTTCCGTAGGATAGAGTTTCTTGTATTGAGTGGTGATATTCGCCCCCACCTCTCGAAGGGTCAAGGCCGGATCTGTGAGGTGTAGCAATTTTTTGAATGGCTCAACACCTTTACCTGAGCCAATGCTCTCGGTAAGTGGCACAATGACCACTTGAAGCTTCCACTTTGCCATGTGTTTGCGCAGTAGGGATGAGAGGATTGTGTTGTGCAAAAAAAAGAGCGCGCGCGCGTAATGGAAACATGGATTGTGATTGTTGTGGGGTTATAATTGTGAGGATGCTACATAAAGCCATTGACTATGCAATAAAGTAACGGTCATTGAGCTCAGTCGGTCCAATTGAATAAGTCCATACGGTCTCATCAACAATTCTCATCTCTATTAAAAAGTCATAGTCATCAGGTAAAATCGGGTCTCCAGGTAACAATTTCCCCATCGATAGTGCCACAATATATATGCGCCAGAAAAGGTGAACCATAGATCATTGACAGTACGCGACCTTGTTTTTCAGCATGTCTGGGAAGTCTGTTCACTATTTTTCCGTCAATAGTTCTAAACACAAAAACATCACCGGTGTCACTTGGAAACAAAAGGTGACTAACTTCAGACTCCATATTTGGAGTAACAACGAGGGGAATCACCTGGGGAAATTTGTTTCTTGTCAATGGCCCGAAATTGATGAGTTTATTGACAGGAGGTGGCTGATGCGTCGTGTTATCCCAAACTCTAACTCTATCATCATTTGCAGCTGTATAAAGTTCAGTACCAAGGTCGTTCCATACAACCCCATTGACAGGTCCCAGATGTGCTTTGACAGACTGTCGCAGTAAATTATTTCCTTTTCCATCACCGGTGTTGGTTTGAAGCATGTCTAGTCGACAGAGGCATGATTTTGCTCGTCGGATATCCCAGATTTTAACTTCACCATCATAACCGCCTGTAGCCAAAATGTACGGTATTTGAGGGTGCCATTTAACTGCGATTGTTTTACCTTTGTGACCGGTCAATGTGTGTGCGCTCAGTGCTCCGCGAACGTCAAGGAGTTGTATGAAGGGCTGATCACTCCCTACAGCCACAAGGTTATCTCCCTTATCTGCGATGTCAAGGGAAAAAACTCGATGATTTATTGGAAAAGTATGAACAGGATTCAACTCATTGGTGTCCCAAATTTTAACCGTATGATCGAACGAACCTGATATAAACATGCCAGAATCATGAGGCCACCAGCTTAAGGATGATATACCGAAACGGTGTACTGATCTCCGATTAATACTAGCGAGACAAGAGAGCGCCCCCGGTTCAACCGGATCTGTTACATCCCATAATTTAATCAGCGAGTCGGCGCATCCACTCAACAAGAATCGGTGTTGTTGTCGTTCGAGTGAAAGGGAGTTGACAGCAGCGATAGTCTGACGTTTAGGTGGAAACGGATGGAATTGTTGGAGGCATGTATACAGTGCTTCAATATACCCAGTTGCAAATTCTGCGGGACGTAACTTTTTAATCTTCCTATCAAACAATAAGTACTCCATACGCGATCTCAAGCTACACGCACTTCGATTTGTAAGATAACAATTGCCGAAATGTCTTCGATTGATGTCATGCTAAGAACACGATGAAAACTCTACAATTGAATACCACGTAAAAAAGTCATCCCCACCAGCAACTGATTTTACAAACTGATTTTACAAACCAAATTCACAGTGCATATGGTCATCCTCACCCCTTAACGCCTACCTCCTCTTCGCGCGTTCTTCAACACGAATTAATTTTTTTTTTCTTTTCTCTCGTAGTATCGACGAAGATGTTGGATATTAATGCCTTTTTAATTGACAAAGGGGGTGACCCAGAAAAGATCAAGGCCTCCCAAAAGAAGCGTGGCGCTTCTACAGAGTTGGTGGATGAAATTATCGCTGATTATAAGACCTGGACGACGGTGAGATTTGACTTGGATCAAAACAATAAGGCAACTAATAAGTTACAAAAGGAGCTTGCTGCTAAGTTTAAAGCCAAGGAGGATGCTTCTGAACTTCTCAAAGAAAAGCAAGATTTGGCTGATGCCAAAAAAAAGCTAGTCGAAGCCGAAGCCGAGGCTGAGAAAAAGTGGAAGGCCAAATTGAATAATGTTGGCAATATTGTTCATGAGTCAGTTGTTGATTCAATGGATGAAGAAAACAACGAACTTGTTAGAACTTGGAAGCCCGACACATGCATTGAGATCGGCAAGGTTGCCGCTTGCACTGGTGCTCCAGCCAAATTATCTCATCATGAAATTTTATTAAGACTTGATGGGTACGATCCTGAACGCGGCGTACGTGTTGTTGGTCACAGGGGTTACTTTTTGCGTAACTATGGGGTATTCTTGAATCAAGCTTTGATCAATTACGGCTTGTCCTTCTTGGCCAAGAATGGTTACATTCCTTTACAAGCTCCTGTAATGATGAATAAGGAAGTGATGGCAAAGACTGCCCAGTTGTCACAATTTGACGAAGAATTATATAAGGTCATTGACGGTGAAGATGAAAAATATTTGATTGCCACCTCAGAACAACCTATTTCTGCCTACCACGCTGATGAATGGTTCGAGGCTCCAGCGGAGCAATTGCCTGTGAGATACGCTGGCTATTCGTCGTGCTTCCGCAGAGAGGCAGGGTCTCATGGCAAGGACGCTTGGGGGATCTTCAGAGTGCACGCTTTCGAAAAGATTGAGCAATTCTGTATTACCGAACCTGAAAAATCCTGGGAAGAATTTGATCGGATGATTTCTTTGTCGGAACAATTTTATCAATCTCTTGGTTTACCTTACAGGGTAGTTGGCATTGTTTCTGGTGAATTAAACAACGCCGCTGCCAAGAAGTATGATTTGGAAGCTTGGTTCCCTTTCCAAGAAGAGTACAAGGAGTTAGTGTCATGCTCGAATTGCACCGACTATCAATCCAGAAATTTGGAGATTAGATGTGGTATCAAGCAGAAGAATCAGACCGAGAAGAAGTACGTTCACTGTTTGAATTCAACTTTGAGTGCCACTCAGAGAGCTTTGTGTTGTATTTTGGAGAACTACCAGAAAGAGGATGGTTTAGTTGTTCCCGATGTTTTGAGAAAGTACATTCCAGGTGAGCCTGAATTTATTCCGTTCGTTAAAGAATTACCCAAAAATTCTACATCGCAGAAGAAGAAGTGAATTATGTGTATAGCATCTGCAGACTAATAAGACGTTTTGCGATTTAAACGACATCCATCCAATAATTATATATCAACAAAGTTCAATGCTTCCTCCTTACTGACCTCCTCTATAGTGCTGACTTTGTTGGAGTACATGACACCGTAAAACTTGTCGGCGCTTTGTATCATTTCAGGTCGGAAAGTTGTACAAATGAATTGTGCATCGTTGGAAAGCTTTTTGATCATGAGCGCTACCGATGAGCGATATTGTTGATCCAAATTGGCATCGATTTCATCTAGTAAGTAAAATGGAGCAGGGTCTGATATCTGTATAGCGAATATTAGTGCGATTGCACATAGCGACTTTTGACCACCCAGAAGTTGTTCAATATGTTGCTGCTCGTCCTGCTGTGAGTTAAATGAAACAATTATGGAAACCCCCAGGTAGTTCTCCATTAACTCTTCTCCAGTCAAATCATGAGACTCCTCGGTAGCTGAATCTGAACTTTGCCGGGCTAGTTCTAGCCGAGCGGAACCGCGCGGCACAAGCTTGGAGAAAATTTTGGTGAATGCTTCAGCAATTTTTTGGAAACTTGTTATAATAGCTGTTTCTTTTTGATGATTCAAGTCCAGCATCAATTTTTCAATCAGGGTTTTAGCCGTTGTTAACTCGTCACGACGCGCATTGAGATCTTCACTTTGACGAGTGAAATTGTGGAACTGTTCCAAAGCCTTCTTGTTGATATGGGAAAATTCAACAAGTTTTTCATTGATACTTTTGAGTTCCTTGAGCATGTCGTTTGAGCTGACTCGTCCATACGTCTCTTTGTTGAACGCTTCCTCTGGTAGAACTCCAAGTTCGCGGACTTTCACATTAAGTTCATCCTGCCGTTGTTCGAGAGTTGCTTTTTTACTAAGCATAATCCCAGAAGTTTTAGTTAATTCTTCAATCAGAGCAATCATCTTGAGCTGGAGCGCATTCAGTTTATTCAAGTTCTCTTCGGAAGTGGATATTTCCTTCTTCAATTTCTCACTGTCATTTGAAACAACCATGAGACGATCTTTAGTGTCGTCAATCTTTTTTTCCAAAGCTGATAGGTGCAGTTCGAGATCTGCAATCTCTGAAGGCAGCTTTATAGTTACTTCGAGCTCAGCTTGCCTTGCGTACAACTTTTGTAGTTTCGGTTGCAAAATTCGCAGAATTTCTGTTTCGAACGACAGCATCAGTTCCTCCATTTTATTAGATTCAGATACGACTTCATCTAGTTGAGATTCATAATCTTCGATTTGGGCGGTGAGTCTTTGAATCTGCTCGGATTCAGCAGGGCTCAATGCTTTATCAAAATCACTGGTTAACTCAGCTTTGTACTCCTGCAAAGTGTTGCTCAAGGTTGTCATGACCAGTTTCAATGATCCTTCTTGCAAGCGTAGATCTTGAAGACTTTGCTCCGCGCTGACAATTTCAGATTTTACTCTTACCAACTCTAACCTCTTAGGTTCTCTTGATTCATCAAACTGATTCAATTCTCTGCTAACCAATTGATGCTGGTTGTGTAATGATGTCAACTCTGCCAGAACTTCGTCAATATTCTTCCTCAAACTTGAATACGCTTGCGAGGCTTCCGCATAATCTCCCTTACTCTTGGCTTCCAACTGAAGAGCTTGGAGTCTAGACTTCTTGTGATCACGATAACCCCCAGAGATAACCCCACGCGTATCAGCTCGATCGCCATCGATGGTGATACCGATTAACTTGTAAGCTTTAGCTAACTCCGATGCAATTCCGAGGTCGGCACAAACAACTACATTGCCGCATAGCTGTTGCATCAAGTTCTCAAACTTGCCATCAAAGTTCAATTTCCCAATGAGAGGAGTGCATTTTTGGGTTTGCGGGAAATTTACACCTGTCGCCCGTGGTACACGTGTAAGTGGGATGAAAGTAACTCGACCGATCTTTGCACGACTCATTTTATCAATCAATAAGGTCGCAGTTGCATCAGTGTCGACCACGATATCGAATAATGCGTTTCCCAAAATCACTTCAGTTGCAACCCTGTACCTATCGCTCACCGTGAGTAATTCAGCCACGGTTCCAAACACTTTATCAGTAAGGTCCAATTCATTTGCAAGACGCCGCACGGTTTCAATACCTAAGGCTTGCTGTCTAGACATGGTTTGATTGACCATATGTTTGCTCTTATTGACATCATTCATGAGAGAGTCGCATAAACCCTTATAGCGAACTTCCTCCCTCCATAATTGTTTTCTTTTATCAACAAGCTTATCCATGCTTGTGCGGAGTTCCTGAAGGCGTTTTGAAAGGCGATCTTTAGCTTGTGCGCTTGCAGAGTCGTCAACTTCCGCTTCCAATGCGTTTTTTTCATTACGCAATAACTCAATGGCATTAAGAGCTTTGGATATTTCCTCGGAGACTTCAGAATGGAGCCTGGTTTTTTTGGCCATGTTGCTTTCAACTTGAACAATATGAGTTTGAAGCCACTCATCACGCGCTTCCTTATGTGTAAACTTTTTGAAGCGATTTTGCTTCGAGTATAAATTGCGTCGAGTAGAAGATGCAACCATTAACTTTTCCTTTAAGTTGCTTTCTTCGTTCCGCAACCGCTCGAGTTTTGGTTTAAGCTCGGCAATTGAACGCTCATTATCTTCCAATTTGTGTAAAACATTTTCAATATCCGTCGAAATTCGTGTAGTTTTGCCTTCCTCTTTCAAGGCAAGCGCGTCGTTCCACTCGCTCAAAGTAACTTTCTTGACAGTAACATCCGCTAAAAGCCCCTCAAACTCCGACTTGAGTTGATCCTTTTCAAGATCGTTGATCGATAGTTGCGTCTTTAGTTCATTAATTGTATGCGTGAGCTCCAGACAGAGATTCTCACGCAGCTCTAAATCTTTCAAGTTTTCATCGAGATGTCTCATAATCTCCAAATATTCTTCTCCGAAGGTATAAATCAGCAGATGCAACATGCGGAGTTCACGGTCGTATAAGTTGAATTCATAGATTTTGCGTAACTTTTCAAGCCCTTGAAATCTCTGTAGATCAGTTGACTCAATCTGCAAATCCGCGAGACGGACGTTGATTGCTCCCAATGCTTCGTCAATTCGTTCAATTTTGTAATCATTATTTTTCATCTCTTTCATGGATTCTTTGAGTTTACGTTCAAAGATCGATGCGCCACTAACTTCCTTCAAAAGTTTTAGTCTATCTGAATCTCTTGAGTTGGTGAGAGCTGTAATTTTACCCTGAGGCACAATATAGTAGGGATTAGATCTGGAAAATCCTGCAGACTCCAATAAATTCACCACGTCTGAGCGATTAACCAGTTTTCCATCTAACGAGTAATCATCTTTCTTTAGACCAATCGTTCGACGTATTGAAATTTCATTGCGACCAATTGGAAATCTCCCATCGCCGTTGTCAAATACTATTTCCACGAAAGCCAGCATTACAGTACCCAGACCTTCATGGATTAGTCCCTGGCGTTCATCTCTGCTCATGTTTGTGTAAGCATCTGACAAGACAAAGCGTACAGCCGAGAAAAAATTGGATTTCCCGGACCCATTTCTCCCTAGAACAACATTGAACTTCGGGGACAAATCGTCAACCACTGTTGTATTCTTGTACGTCTTAAAACCTTGAATGACAATTTTCTTAATGTGCATGGTGGAAGTGGACGCGATCGAAATTTAGACGCGTTTGTCGCAATTTCGTATCACGCCAGATACTAAATTACTCAGGGCAAGATCATTTAGCAATCTCGATTGACATAGTTTGCTATGATTCGCAGCCTCTAACCAAGAAGGCAAATATTCCACCTCTAGTGTTCAACGGGTTACGTGTGCAAATGTAATTCTATAGGCATTAAGTTAGGGCTCATCGACGAGTGTGGGGTCGTTACTGACAATGCGGCGTTGTTCGCACGAATTTCTCATTGTTCACAGAGTATACGTTTAAACAACATGGGTAAGCGCAGCTCTAAAAGCAAGATTTCGACATCAAAGTCAAGAGCATCCATTTTTGATAACCCCGAAGAACTCGAAAGAATTCAAGAACGAGAGAAGGAGCTTCGACTCAAGAAGCGAAAAGAAAAAGATGTTGATCAGACTCAAACTTCCATTGATGGCGATGACGATAATATCATGGAGTCCGCATTTCCATTCAATTACATCTACCTCACACTAGATGTCATTCAGCAAAATATGAATTTGCTCCGGTTCATCCAACTTATGTGTATTGGGTACATTGCTGAATTGATGTACTTCAACCACAAGAAATTAACCCAAATTGATGAGGAGTCCTGGATGATGATAGGATTCAATATTTTGGGAGTCGTTGTCAGTATCGCTTTGGCATTCTACAAGGGTGACAAGACAGTCAAATCGCTTCCTGAGTTCAATCAGATTTACCTGATTTTTATCCCAACGTTGTTTTCGATTTTGCACTTTGAGCATGATTGGGCTGTTAAGGTTTTGAGTCTCAATCATCTAGCATCCGATAAGCTACACCCGTTTTTTTCTGGTTTGTCAGCATTAGTCTTCCATCAATCCTTCTCAAAAAGTGATGAAGATGTCTTAAAGTTCATTCAATTTATCACCTTTTTTTATTTTTGCAATTGGGCATTCCGCAATGCAGGACTGACCTCCTTACTGACTGCTGAAACGCATTTGATATCAGTTATGTTGACTATCTTGACATTTCACCGAAAGTTGGTTCATCAATACTTGCCTTTGAACATCTTTCGTGTGTTGGTGGCTAGTTTTTTCATTTCAACTCTTATAGTTTCTCAGATTTACACATGGGTGCCACATGTCGTATCAATTCTCACTTGGAGTTTAACTTTCTATGGCACAGTGATTTATCAACTTGATTGGATTTTGGGCGAAAATGCCATTAAGTGGTTATATGGTTTCATTTTCGAAGAGGAGAAGAACCTCCAAATCTTTGGTTTTTGGTCAGGGTTTTTGGCCATTGTTGTACCAACGGTATTTTTTATACAGTCTTACTTGACTGTCAATGCCCGACGCAAGGTGTGGCATATTTGCCTTGTTGTTATATTGATGGGGTCACCACTGATACTAACGACCAATGTCGAATTCACGCTTGTCGCTTTGTTGGGCACAATATTCATCTTTGCATTGACTGAATTGATTAGATCTCAAAACGTGTCACCATTGGGTCCATGGCTCCGGAAAGTATTGGCACCATTCCAAGATGAGAAAGACCAAGGCGATTTGAGCCTCTCTTACGTCTATCTCATTGTTGGTGCTACTATACCCATCGTTTATGACTACATGCAATATGGAGAAGATGCCTCCATCGTAAGATACCTCGGAGTTATTGCTTTGGGGTTGGGTGATTCAATGGCACTGATTGTAGGACGAAGATTTGGTACCTGGAAATGGAAGGGGTCGAACAAGTCAGTACAAGGAACCGTTGCGTTTGTTCTGACGGTGTTATTGACATGTATTGGGCTCAATTATTACATGCAGCAATTCCACGAGGTGAGATATGTCAAGGTATCTAATTGGGAGAATGTTTTGGTGGCTGCTATAATCGCAGGTGTTATAGAGGGTGTGTGTGATATCAACGACAACTTTTTGATCCCGTTGATACTTCCGGGCATAGTTTCTTTGTTGAATATGACTTACACTGAGGCCTCATTCAATTTGGAAGCTACAATGAAAAAACTTTGTGGTTTATAACATTATGACCTTAGTATAATAAATAATCGGACATTATGAAATTTTTTTATTAGACCTCATTTAGTCGTTAGGATTGTTTATCAGTTAGGGTACAATTTGATCGACTGCATACAACCACGAACACCTGTTAACCGAAAGGCGCAATATTTGATCTTCGGTTAAATGATCATGTCAGATAAAGTTCTAAGTCGTAAACGCATCCAAGAGCTCATCAGTGTTGGCAAAGCAATTGTGATTTACGATGGCTATGTACTAAACCTTTCGGGATGGTTAAAAAAACACCCTGGTGGAGATTTAGCCATCTACCATATGATTGGGCGTGATGCTACGGACGAAATGAACGCTTACCACGGAAAAGAAACCTTGACGCAGTTCTTGAAATGGAGGATCGGAGTGATTGAAACACCGTTGTGGGAAAATCTTTTGCCTCCTATACAGGGTGGAGATTATTCAGATGGAATTGAAACATCAGTGCATCATACGTTGGATACGAAGATGGATAGCGAGTCTGATGCCGATCTAGCATTTCTGAGCTCAACACTGTCAATTTCCATTTTGGGAGATGCTAATTCAATGAAGCTGACAAAATATCCCGAATTGGGGGCAGGCTACCCCGATGGCCCAGTAACCCCTCGAATTCCTCAGAACATGATCTTAACAAAAGAAAATATACCAAAGGTTTTGATTACAGATGAAACTAGATTTGAGGGAAAGGTTGTGGATCCCCGGTTGCAATTAAATTCATTTGACAATGAGCTTACGCGTAGGGATTTGGAGGTTTTGCCGAGTTTGGACTATGATACCCAAAACTACTTGCGAGAGGAGTACCATAAACTATTTCTGGAGTTGGAGGCCGCGAAGCTATTTGACTGCAATTATTGGAACTATGCTCGAGAGCTATTCAAGATTTGTACATTATTCTTGTACTCCTTTTGCTTCTTAAAAACCGGTCATCTTTTTTTAAGTGCTTCTTTAATTGGAATGGCTTGGCACCAAATGACATTCATTGCCCACGACGCCGGCCACGTTTCTATTACGCACAATTATCAAATTGACAACACCTTTGGTATGGTTATTGCTCTGTGGTTTGGAGGTTTATGTCTTGGTTGGTGGAAGCGAAACCACAACGTCCACCATTTGATTACGAACGACCCTGTACATGATCCAGATATTCAACATTTGCCGTTTTTTGCTGTCAGCGTCAAACTTTTGCAGCTGATATATTCCACATACTACAAGCGAACTTTGTCTTTCGACAAGGCGGCCGAATTTCTCATCCCTTACCAGCATTACTTATACCACCCTATACTTTGTTTCGGCAGATTCAATCTTTACCGGTTGCTGTGGGAACATTTGATATTTGGCAAAGGGCCACGCGAGGGAAAGGCGGCATGGTTCCGCCCGTTTGAGATTGTGGGCCTTCTGTTTTTTTTCTATTGGTTCTTTTACCTTGTGGTATACAAATCAATAGAAGGAGGCTGGAGTAGATTCGCCTACGTGATGATTAGTCATGTGGCCACCATGTTGGTGCATGTTCAGATTACATTAAGTCATTTTGCTATGCTGACTGCCGACATGGGAGTCTCTGAACTGTTTCCAAGTCGCCAATTACGAACAACTATGGATGTTGATTGTCCGAAGTGGCTAGACTTTTTGCACGGTGGGTTGCAATTTCAGGCCATACATCATCTATTTCCTCGTATGCCTCGACACAATCTTCGCCAAGCTCAACCTTATGTTATCGAATTTTGCAAACGAGTGGGTTTGAATTACTACATTTATGGGTTCGGTCGTGGCAACGAATTGGTCCTCAATAAGTTGGAAGAAATCGGTAAACAAGCATCTATTCTTATTGATGCTACAAAGAAGTATAATGGGGATATGTACTAACCCAAACTCGAATCAACAGGCTTCACTTTCAAGGCATCATGATCAATGAGCCCACAATTATCAAGTCGTTGTACAAACTGCAAGATCTGATCGTTTTCAAGCTCGGTATGTTCTTGCTGTAGCAACAAATCCGCAAATGCGATTCCCTGTCGATTTGAGTATAGCTTTGGAATTTTCACTGCAATACCATTAACATCTCTGAGGTAGTAGCTTCCTGTTTCATGCGCCAGTTCATGTATGTTCTTACACCTAAGCCCATATTTGCAAGTTCCATGTTGCTGAAAGTAACGACAAATTTGCTTTTGTCTTTTTGCAAATGAATCACTTGTAGTTGGTGTGTCTAGTCGCCTTTTTTTCACCTCCTCTTTCTTCATTTCAATATTACGATTTGTGGGCCATTTCTTGCGACGTTCTTCAATCCATTTCGCTATATCCTCTTCCGTGACAAGAGTGATATTTGTTCCTGGGATAGCGATGGGCTTCTTCTCATGATTAGACAGGACTTGTATCGACGAGACACTGTCATTGCTAACAATATCATGGATTACATCGTCATCAGGTCCTTCTCCTGGCAAATGACTAGGCAAATCCCAGTTCTTTTGCTCTAAAGGTGATGAGTCCATCGCACTGTTTATACCATCATGCAGTTGCAATTTTCCTGATGCGGATTTTCGCACGTCTAATTTTCGCACGTCTACTAATATATCATGTATTTCACTGACTGGATGTGTGAAATCGCCAACCTCAAAGGAGGTTCGAATCTTGACGTGAAATTTGAAACCCGGCATAACTATACAACGAGTAGTTGTGCGGGTCTAATCAAGATAATCAATATCAGAGTTATCAATGTAGTCTCAACAAGTGCCTCGGCCGAAAGACTTAGTTGTAGGCTTGCTATGAGGGCGTTGTCACGCGCCCGTTACCTCCATGCTACCACTTGGAATTTAAAGTATCCAGTTTCGAACAAAATCATGTATCTCTTTCTACCACGAGACAATGCGTCATATTGATTTTAATTTCTAAGTTTCTCACCTATAAATGATGTGACACGGTGCTACGTGCATCGCCCCGCATACATCAAATGCGCAGTTGATTCAAGTCGCTTTTTCTGAGAGCAACTGGTCTGAGGATTTGTGAAATGACAGAGCCGTTACCAATCTCCTGTATTCTGTGTCGAAGGAAGAAGATTAAATGCAATAAGAAGAGGCCGTGCAATCAGTGCTTGAAGCGAAAAGTTCCATGTGAGTTTCCATCGACTTTTCGCAATATCAAGGTTGATATGGATTCAACGCTGAAATCAACACTGTCCTTACTGGATGATTACAACAGGTCGCTGCACGAGGATTTCTTGATATTGCGAAACGAATTCGATCAGCTACTCAGAAACAACCAATTTTTAGTAGATGAAAATCTACGTATGTCTGCACGGCTCAACATGCTCGAACACAATGCTGGATCTCATGCTCCCCGGAGTCCTAAAAAAGAAGACAAATGCATTTCGATGACGGGGGAGACGACCGAACAGGGGCCAAAATATTATGGTCCCCAACTGTCAAACTACATGATGCAAAGCTTGATTGACAGGGTGAAACACAAGCAGAAATCGGATCTGAGGGGTCCTGAGAAGAACGAACGCCCCAGCATTGCCACACAAGATCTAACTTTGTCTATGGACAAAGGAGATTCAGGATTGTTGCACAACTATGATAAGCAAGACGATACTCAACTTGTTGGTCATAACACGCAGCGTCCAAACATTGTTGAGCAATCTCTAGCCAAGAAAGCATTTCCTAATGTCACCTATTATCGACGAAAAGATAAAAACCAATTACCTGATAGAGATGTTGTGATCAAATTATTGCACCACTTCTTTGAATCGAATGAATACTATCAAACTTTTGTTCCCAAAGACAAAGTTTTCGAGTTCATTGAACAATACCCGCTATTACGTGACCAAGAATGGGAAAATGATGATGATTTGTTGCTTCTCTACATTTTATTAGCACTTACAGTATATCGATTACTGCTGCAACAATGCGTTAATTTTGGACTCATAAGTCCGGAAGATATACAAAGGGGCTCAAAGTTGAAGCAGCTTCTTTGCAAAAACGTTCTACTCCATGAGTTCAATCGATTGCGCCATAATTTACTTACGGAGCTGGTTTTTCTGGTTACTGCCTACATCATTAGCACTGAGTATTACTTTATGGACCAGAGGTATGAGGAGTCCTGGCTGATGATATTTCACACTTGTCTGATAGCGTATCTGATTGGCTTGCATATCATGGGGAAAATACGACAGCAACAAGAGCATGATGTCGATCCTAACCGTGAGAATATCGATAAGCGACCTCTGGAAATCAAATCAGAGAAGTTCGAAGAGGACGATGAAGAAATGCAACAAGATTTGCAACGATATAAATTATGGCTCGCGCTTCGAAATTTTACTGGTCAGGTGTGTCTGATTTTGGGTCGGCCAAATCCCATACTGATACATGTTACAAAGGTTGTCCAATTGAGTTTGCGAGATTCTAACACTGATGCTCTGGAACGATTAGATGATAACAAAGTGGATATCATGCTTAAACTCGGGTTCTCTGAGTGTTTACGTTTATCAAACTTGATGCTTATCGAAAACTTCCTAATCAATTTCAATTGGGAAGATTTATTTTCTCTTGGAATAAAATTTATGGATGAGATCTCGAACCTTGAGTGGGCTCTCCATCACGATGCAACTGTTGCTAGAGGTGCCCTCGACTCAGTTACCAGGCTTCCCAAGCACACCGATCGCCGTAATGTTTTGCTGGATTTAATTGTGTTATATGTGAATAGGGCAAAGCTATTCGAACCTTTCCTCACCAAGTTCGACAAGAGTCCCGAAAGTGATAATGTTACCAAAAATGTGCTTGAGCTGATCTTCAAATTCTGTGATTATGCCTTGATGTTTTTACAAGAAGCTATTCAAGGTGTCGATTTTGCATACGACGTGAAGCTGCTTGACCAGGCCAAGCAATTACCGGAGTTCAATTTTGGAAAGATAGTGCGAATGTCAAATCCCTTCTTACACGCATTCTTCTATCAGGGCGTCATTGTGATTTTTACCTTTATCTACTGCAAGACAAAAGAATTCATCAAAGATGGCAAAGATTTACTGTGCCATTTGAATAGAGTTGTTCTTGATCGTATTGAGACACTGATTCGCGAGTTTATGATATTTGATGAAACAGTTACCAATAGTGGCAATAATCTGAAAATGTGGCTGCCCACGATTACCAACTTATTCAACAAAATACTTCAACGAATTGACTTGATTCACGAGCGTCAAGCTGAACTGGAGATACCAAATCCTAAAAGATTCAAAGTCGATGAAGCTCAAGCTGGTCAGACTTTGACAGACTCAGATTCTGACATTTATGGATTCAACTTCAACGATCCTTTTTGGTTCACAACTCCCGAAAACTTACCGTATTATTTGAGTTCGCCATCAGACGACGAGTACTTCACGAATTGTACTAGCAAAAATCTGGGAGACACTCTCAATCTGGGAGATGCATTACCTATGCCATATGCTATGCAAGAGATGTCACAATCTGGTAAGGTTGTGCAAAACCACCCGCAAAATTCCTGGGATTCACATCAGCAGAATCCATACCCAGTCAATTCTGTTACTAATTATAGCCAGTATCCAATACCACCCACTGATACTAGTGCCCCTCAATCTGTGCCTCCAATCATACCCGCATTGCCACCACTGGACCAAAGTATGCCATTTGATCCGTCAAGACCCCCTCAATAAGCTAATAATAAAAGCGTATCTGATCTCGATTACTTCTCAAGTGTTGCCGCTTATTTCCTAGGCTATTCTGAAATTAACCCCACTTCCCCTCAAAGTCGCGATCGATCACGTGATTGTATTAGGGTCTATTTGATTCGAGTCGTTCGCTACGTTGATAACCCCACACCCACAATAACATCTGAATACTATGTCATCTAGTGGGTTCAAGAAGTTCTTTGACAACTTGTTCTCCAAGAAAACGTTGAAGTACATGTGTACTACACATTTTTGGGGGCCTGTGTCCAATTTTGGTATCCCCATAGCCGCCGTTATGGATCTTAAGAAAGACCCAGAGTTGATTTCTGGATCAATGACTGGATCTTTGATTATCTATTCTTTGGTCTTTATGAAGTACGCTTTGTCGGTGCAGCCAAAGAACTATTTGCTCTTTGGGTGTCACGTCGTGAATGAGGCAGCTCAATTAGGACAGGGTGCAAGATGGCTCAATTACCATTACTTTACTGACGAAAAACCGTCTAAGGAAAAACCTGCAATTGCTTCGGCGTGAAACGAATTCCTATGAATTTGGTTAAGGATATTCTAGATCAATACGATTGCAATATATAAATAATCTCTTACTTTTCGTTTTCCTGTTGTATGCTCGGAAAACATAGTCCCATCGCCGGATAAACACTCCCCGATGAAAATGCAACCAGCGGAGATTCACATCCGCAAACTTGATGAGACCGCAGCAATTCGTACCTACTTTTAAAACACAATATTAAAGCCAGATTCAAATTTAACTTCTTGGCAGTCATCGTCGGCGACTCCACTTTCATGGATCAAAACGGCAAAATCAATATAAGCGGCAGCATCACCAATTACCACCATTGGCGCGTGCCATGTTCCAGCCCCATATGTCACCGACTGGTTGCCCTTACATACAAATGCAGATAAAGTTGTAGGAATGGGAAGCTTGTTGCCAGTAGACGCGTCCAGTTCCGCGACTATAACAAGGTACAGATCTTCGTTCAGTGGTTGGCCCATTGGAATAAATGCCTGCGTGGAGTAGGGATGGCGTTCAAGAACACTGCCTTGGTAACGTCTACATCCGTTTTGACTTTTCTCAAGTTGTTTGGGAGCCAGGCATCTGAAAATATTCCATGTCGCTTTACCAGTTCCACCCTCAAAATTGTTGACAATCGGTGAAACGTCATGAAGTTTAGTAGCCGTCCCATAGTTTGCACTCAGACTCTCGGCTGTTTCCGCTTGGTGGTCGGCGCTAAGGACTCCTCCAAATTTAGCGAAACTATCCGGCGTCAAGGGGACTGCTTGAATTGGAGGAAGGTCACTAATATTATAAGATTGTAAATAGTGTGGCATCTTTTCCGTGGTCAATTTACTAGACAAGGCATCACATTATATATTAGATGGATCGGGTTGAGGCGAGATAGTTGAATTACCGGAAATTTCCTGAATCCATTCCCCTCCTCTCGTGCGTATCGGCAAAATTGTGGATAAGTCGTAATTACATCGTGGGGCGCAAGGCGCACACAGTATGTTCTCATGAAGGTTTGGAAACCGTCGAGCATACTTCATGGAGAACGCAGGTTGCTGAACTGCTGCGATGACGTGGACAGCAACAATGTTTTGAACTCCACTGCAGTTCATCAAAGCGTGATTATTGCCTTAGACATATATGTTTATGAAATTGATGTGATTGCACGAACATATATGCCGGATTGTTGGGCAGTCGCGACAACTCAGATGCCTTTTTTTCTGGAGGAGTTTGTGGCATGGTCCAACTAGTTGTCGTTGCCTCGGTTCTCGCCGGGATTATTGCCATGACAAATGTTTCCAAATCAGCCAAATTTTTTGTCAAATCAGTTTTGTATGGGCTCTCAATTTCCGGATGTGCGCTTTACGGCGTCATTGCCCTGATTTTCCTTCGTTTAATTGGGAAGCCAGAATATGCTCAATACACCACCGCTCGAGCATTCTACTACGTGGTTTCAATTCTTTTCCGTATAAAGATTAAGGTCAAGAATGAAGAGTATCTTCGTCAACACCCAGCTATTTACATTTCAAACCACCAATCGGCATTGGATGTGTTCATGTTGGGTCGCATATTTCAACCTGGGATGTCAGTCACTGCTAAGTCGTCACTTAAGTTCGTACCTTTCCTTGGCTGGTTCATGATGCTTTCAGGCACATTTTTTTTGAACCGTCAGAAGTCAGAGAAGGCTCGCAAGGTGTTGAGCTCAGCACTTGGACAACTTAAAACTCAAAAAAGAGGTTTATTCGTTTTTCCCGAAGGTACTCGATCGGGCTATGAAACCTTAGATATGCTTCCATTCAAAAAGGGTGCATTCCATCTTGCCAAGGAAGCAGGTATTCCGATAGTACCAATTGTGGTTTCCAACACCACCCCCATATTTTGTCTGAAAACAAAAACCTTCAATTCTGGATTGATCGAAATCGAAGTGTTACCTCCTGTACCCACTTCCGATGTTAAATCTAATGATCAAGTCAATGAATTATGCACTGGTGTCCGTGAATCGATGATAAAGAAGTTGAATTCCGACGTTGGGTATTCTACGTCACCTTTGGGGGCTCCTAAGAGACCTGCTGAGTATGCAGCTGAGGGCATGACTGGAACAGTAAGTCATGATACAATCTCGGAACAAACTCCCTTAATTAACAAAGGTTAATTTGTTTATTGATATGACATAAATATTAATCAGAAATAACTGCGGCCTTCTTTTTCTTCTTTTTCTTCGGCTTGACAAACTCTATCACGTTGTGTTCATTATACTCCGACTGAGCTTGATTCTTATTGTGAATATCAGGATGTTCTTGCTGAATCAAAGTGAGCTTTGTGCTTGTCACCTGTTTATCAGTTGCATTAAAAGGTTCCTGTTCACCAACTTTATCATCCTTTTTGCCCTTCTTTGATCTCTTTTTCTTGCTCTTGATGTTATCACCAATCGAAACTTTGAGAAGATTTTTGCGTATTTCGTCTAGATTAACATCGTCCGCGTCATATTCCAAAGTGTTGGACTCACGACTTCCAATCAGTTCACCTAGTTCAAATCCATCAAGCTTTGACAGGTCAATTGCGATTTGATTTTTCTTCTTTCTTTTACCTTCGATTTGTCGAGCTTCTTCAGATGAGACCCGTTCAAATCCAGTAAAACCTTCAACTGTCTCTTCTGAAAGAATCTTCACCTTCTCCTTTTTGAGTTTTTGTGCCTTCTGCTTTTTTACCCTATCGCTAGAAATAGATGAAGCTGAAGACTTCACAACATCGGACAACTGGCCTATTGGTGATCCAGACTTCAGCCTGATATCATCGTCACCCATGATGTAATAGGGGTCATCCTTTTGGCGTTCTAAACGCTCTTTGCGTTGATTCTTCATCATGTCATCGTCTGATAGCGAAATAAGTGCGCTTTCATTTAGATTTTCATCATACACCTTGTACGCGTCGACTGGGTTTCGACTGGGGAGTAGTTGCGGGGTCAGATTGATAGGGTCACCTAAATTGAGGCCATGAGGAATTGTAATACTTCTCTGAGCGGATTTTGCGACCGGATTGAGAGCATATGATTTGAATAAAGATGGAAAAACGTTTGTCAAAAGGAAAGGTAATTTATACTGGTTTTCGAGACGATTGTCTTCTTCATCACGCAGGCTATCACCCAAATCAGAATTTGCCCCAGTTTGTTGGGATTGATTCTCGAAATTTTCGTAAGGTTTACCTCCGCGTACTGATTCATATTCTGACACCTTTGACCTCAGGTCAGTTACACCATCACCTGCAGTCTCGAATTGAATGGTGTCCAACAATGAGTTACCAGCAACTTCCAATGCTTCCGAGCATATTCTGAGAAACTCTAACCAAGAGAGGGCTCTTTCCTGCACCTCATAGTGGTAGTGATGTTCCCAAAGCATCAAAAACCGGGTGAGTTTTGATAGGTAGTAGGAAATATCAAGATACTCCTTTTTGTTCATCAGCCCATCAATGACGTAAACCTTTTGATAGTGACTGCAAATGCTCGAAAAAACCTTTACCAACGTCGTAATAGTAACTTTGAGGAGCTCCGGATTCCCTCCCAATATATTGAGAAGTCTTTCAGACTCGTGGGGTTGGGCTATCTCCGAGGAGGGAAGCGAAACATCGACAATAAAATTGAATGCTTCAATTAATTGACAAAGACCGAATGGCGTATCCGTTTGCACACCAACATCACTTTCGAGGGGGTGGTCAAATTCCTCACAATATTCGCCAAGTACCCAAAGCAAATCGACCAATAAAGCTGGACAAACTTCAAATATCTTACTATCCTTGACATAAGGGATCGCGACATCAGTTAAAATAACTGATCTGATAGACGGGACTTTCGTGGCAAGCAGTTTGAACTCCCTTCCAAGCTCCACAGCAATTCGAGAAGAACACACCGGCAGGATTGAAACTATATTCGTTGCAGTATTTTTCGAGGAAGGAGGCAAAAGCGTCAAATTAATAACATCTTTAAGAACTGCGACATACCATCGAAAGTTGGGGATATTAGCGTAATTGTTATCCTGAGCAAGACTAACAATTTTGAGTGCCACCTCAAGCTTAAGCTGCTCAGATATCGCAAAATCTTTGGGGATTAGCTGAAATAAAAGATTCTTGACAACCTTTGTGATGTTGTCTTCGTTAACAAGATACTGACAAATTTGAAGAGCCTTTCTCTTGATGATTTGATCTTGATCAGTCAAACATTCCATTATTACCTCGTCAACACCGTTCACACTAGTTATGAGAGATGGAAACACTTTCAAAATGTTGATCAAGGCCAAAAGACCAACAAACTTCAAATTGGAATCTTTAGTTTTGAAAAAATCCATTAACTGGTTGACACAAAGTTTTGCTGTTTCTCGATCTCGCCCTGATTCTGAAGATAACATGTTGCCTTGCACGATACAATTTATGCACTCATATACGAGAGATGAAGCCTGCGTTTTGAGCATTAAGTCAAGTATAGAAGGCATGATTTTCTTCTTCATGCGAGGTTCAACTCTCGATAGAAGTTGAAAAAGTTTCAAGATACGGATTATCAACCAATTGTTTTTCGTTTCTTCCAATATAGTAAAAAACTTGGGAAGATAATTCACAAATATCTTGGGATTCTTTTTGGAGATTTCGCAAATCACGTTCACACATGCCAGTACCACGGCAACATCATTGTCATCCAATTTTTCAATGATTCGAGAAAAATTTTGCCTCAAGCTGTCAGGAAACTGTAAAAATATCTTGTACATAGCTAGTATCGCTTTTTTTCTGACATATGGGTTCAGATGACTCAATTTCATTAACACATCATCATTGATGTCCTTCGATAGATTGGGTGTAACAATAGTTGCAATGCCCAGTAGAGCAAGCCCAATTTCAGCATGATTTTTGGAGTTGAGATCTTTTTTGAACTGATTGGTAGCAAGTATCAACAAATCCTGCTCGTTTTTGAACAGTTGGATAGCCGCAAGATAGCCGATTCTTTTATATTGAAAGTTGTTGCTAGACATGACTTCCAAAATGGAGAAGTTTGCCCAAGACATATCAAATCCATACATCTCAAGATATGCAAGCTTCAAAATAGCCATCGCTTTCGTTTCGAGGTCTGTTTGACGAAGTTCGGAGCGGCATTCGGCTAGAGCCGCGTCGATGAACTGAGAAAGTGCCTCAGGCAGATCTTTCGATTTGGAGCGAATTCCTTTGATCAAGTCATTGAGTGATTTTTCAAATGATATGCCGAATGGCTTGAGTCGAGCCAACACCTCGTTGTTCATGGCTACTCAGTAATGACGCGAAATTGTAGTGCGACCGAATTCATTATGGCGTCCACATCATCAGAGCAAGATTTAAATCCAGTCATATCAGGTTCATTGGATTCAGATTCATCTTACATTGATAGCGACGACGACAATGATATTGACTTCTGCACATCCGCTCGTTTTGTATCGAATCTAACAGACCACGCTCGAAGTTTAAGTGAATCAATCAATGATGTATTGGACCTGGTGGAACTTGACAAAGTCATGGCAATCCAGGCACAGCTCAGTGGCAGGTTGAACAATCAAAACCAAGAGCTTTATGTTAAGAAGATGGAATTAATTTCAAGGATAAACTGTTTGAAAGACTTACATGACGCTCACTTCAAAGCGCAACCTGGAAACACCACAAGTCGCGTTAAGAAGCTCTTAAATGACATTGGATCATTGGAAATCATGGTGAATGAATTAATACATGGACATAAATCAATATTTGGTTTACATGTAAAAGGCAAAATGGGTGTTGCCGAGAAGTTCCCCATTGAGTACAACAAAGCTCGCGATAAGGTGTTAGAGCGACAATTGAATGATTGAATACAGCTGCAATCACGTGTATTACTAATTGTGAAGCACAAAGAACAGTAAGCCCTTGAAGGTGTTGTTCATGGAGATCATCGTGAGCTTCTCATTTGAAGTCAGCTCTACCAAACCCATATCTCATTGGATACGAGAGAAGTTTACTATTATTCCATACTTTATTGAGCATATCCCAAATCAAGTTGGGTAATCAATAGAGTAATGGGCTCATATTTGGACGTCACCGTTATCGCAACTTGGCTATGGACCAGATTCACCACGTCATTTGCGCGATCCATTCGAATAGAACAACTCACATGTTCAGTAGCGTAGTCCAGATGATAAAGGCAAAATACCAACTTCTGAGAGGAGTAATAACTGAAGTAGGGTGCCCAAGCAAAGAAAACTTGCGTCGGAAGCCGTTAATGCAATAGCAGCAATACAATGGATGAAGAGTATGAGCAAGCCTATAAGCTCCTTTATATGATAGATCCCAAAAGTTGTAAATGTTATCACACAAGGTGATATTTCAAATGTGTTTTTGTTTTTATCTCTCAGACAAGAACAGATACCACACTCGATCTAAGTCGAAAGGCAAAGCCAAATGTCAATATCGAAGAAATTTTTTTTTTTCTTAAACTTGCATTAGTATCTAGGCATAGTCTGGCAAAATTTTCACAAGTAAGTGAGATGTTCATTGTTTACCGGTCTTCTAAATGTAATGATACGTTGTGGTAAGCAGCTATTCGACTGGCAGAAAACTGGTTTTTCCTCAATTCTGCATTGATATCTAATATAAAGGCATGCTTACGCCTAAATAAGTCTCTAGTGTCTGTAAAGCCTTTGATATAGAAACCATGCGGTCGGAGACAACCAAATCCATAACTCACGAGCGTAGTCTCATTGAATTTTGGTTTCACGAATTTGAAGATTTCAAGGGTTCTATAGTGTAGTGGTTATCACTTTCGGTTTTGATCCGAACAACCCCGGTTCGAATCCGGGTAGGACCTTTTTTCGTGCAAAGAAAGATCAGTTCGCATGACTATGTTTAACCACAACAATATAAAGGGCTAAACTTGAAACGATGTTGTCATTGGCTACTTTTGTTTTTATCATTGTGTGCCAATGTCAGAGACTAACCACCAACTGTTGGCAAGAGCACATAGAAACATCAATCCGACCGTTAGTGTGGAGTGATATCAACTTTTTGGCAACGACTGATACCCATGCGTGGTACTCAGGCCACAAGAATCAATTTACATACAATGGAGATTGGGGAGACTTTGTTAATTTTGTTCACACCGCCAAAATTCAAGCCGCTGAACGTGGGCAAGATCTTCTTGTCGTGGATCTGGGCGACCGCCATGATGGTAGTGGATTGCTGGATCTTCTGGTCCCCAATGGGATTAATTCTACCGCAGTATTCATTCACCAAGACTATGATATAATCACGCTTGGTAACCATGAACTCTATGAGTGGGAGAACCTGAAAATGGAATACGACACCGTGGCTCCTCGCTACGAAGGTTATGTGTGCTCCAATGTCGAATTCCGAGACAACCACAAATGGAAACAAATTGGACGTCGATACAAATTCTTTGAGACACCAGTGAATAAATTCAAGGTTCTTTCGTTTGGTTTTTTGTTTGATTTCAAGCGATTTAATGAAGGTACGAGGGTGACGCCCATCAAGGAGGTTGTGGATAGTGAAGGTTGGTTCGATGAAGTGTTACGAAGCCATAAACCAGACATTATTGTGGTGGCTGGGCATTTGCCAATTCTGCATGATTGGGAGGAGTTGCATTACCTTCATAAGCATATCAGGAAATATCATGAAACCATTCCTATTCAATACTTCGGTGGCCATAGCCATATCAGGGACTTTTCTGTTCTTGATGCGAGTTCTACAGCACTTCAAGCAGGTCGCTTTTGTGAAACGCTTGGCTTTGCGCTGGTGAATATGCTGAAGAAAGGACTCGATGTACGTGATCGTTTTCATCGAAGATACATTGATTTTAACCGGCGTCTGTTTGCCTTTCATGCGGGATGCGATAATCATGAGGAGTGTTTGAACCACAAACATGGCACACAAGTAAAGGAGCTCATAAATCTTATCCGAGATGAATTGGGTTTGAATGAGATTCTTGGGAAAGTTAAGACATCCAATTTTTACGTCGATTACGTTCCTTTAAACCATCCAAAGAGCTTGTTCAAATTGATGACTGAAAAAGTTCTCAAAGCTCTTCCAGGCGATCCCAATCGCATTATTATTATCAACACTGGGCTGATTAGATATGACTTATACCGCGGAGATTACACTCTAGACACCCAATTTATTATTCTGCCCTTTTTGAACGATTGGATGTCAGTACGTTTGCCGAAACATATCGCATTAAAAGTGGCACCGAAACTCAACGAGCAAGATTATATTGCACTAAAGACAACTTCCAATCACTTTTTGAAACCACCACACCAATGGTTCGCCAAACGTGTCGATCACCAAAAACTTTATGACGCTCAGCATGTTTTACTGTCGACTTTTGGCAAACCAAATCGCTTATCGAAAGGGTATGTAACGACCGATGATTTTGGAAGTGATGGCGATGACACTCCACATAGGGCTGTTGTCAATTTCCCCATTCCGAATGTTGTTCAACTGACTCAATTGGATACGGAAGCTGAAGAGATAGACCTTGTGTTTTACTCTTTCTTAGTGCCGAATATAAAACACGCCCTTAATGATTTGGGTGTTGCCGAGTTCGACCCTGAGTTTTATTCAAATGTTCATTTGGGATCGCTTCTTACGGACTACGTCAGGGATGGTAATCTAGAGTAGTGGTAAATCGAAAATTAAAGAAAATCATATACATTTATACATTTAAAGTTGAATCAGTGAATTCTGGGGAATTGTAGTAATGCGATAGTCCAACAGTGTAATTGCAGGTGCATTGTCACTGGTCAACACAGTTTGATCGCATATGGCAGTTATCGATACACCGTAAGGCGATGACCAAGTTTGAATGCGACTCGCCTGTGGGCGGTCAACAGGGACGATAGAACCCAGATTTCCCAGTCGACTTAGTCCCAGTTCATCAAATTTCACTTTGGCAAGAACGGAGATGACCAAGGTGCCAGTGCCAGGAATCGAATGACAGTCGAACAGTGTCAATTGATGATTCGTTCCTGGGCTCTCCAGCCATCTATTCTGAAACTCAAAACGGGCGTCGGTGCCCGTTGGCACAACGGGGTTGCCATTTATTATAATAGCGGCATTGGGTGACAATTGAGGTGCAAGTTGTCGCGTATAGATTTCAAACAGGGCGTAAAGTGACGGATCGAATTGTGCATCAAGGGATTTGAAAAAGCTTTTAAGGAACGGTTCAACTTGTCGGGCTCGCACGTTAGTATATTTGGGAGGACTCTTGAGTATTGAACTTACTTGGATCGAGCATGCCTGAAGCACCCAATTTTTCGATGCAATTTTTGTCTATCGCGAGCAGTAGTCTGTCCACCGTTAACAGTGAGTACCTTTAGACCACAGCGAATGTCAAAAATTTAGCAGAGGGAAAACAGCTTTCGCTGTTTTTCTTGCCGACCTCTGTCATGACTTTCCACCCAGTTTCGCTAGTTTCGCTGGTGGTTCTGGCGCTCTTAAGTGTTGCCCATTGGCAAGGAATTCCGATAACAAACAGATAGGGATGATATCGTAGCGCCAGCCACAGGTTTGTATGCACCTGTGGGGGTACCCTAATTACGATTTCATGGAGCTTAAAATGATGCAGGGGAAGTGCCAAACTCGACTCAATTAAAACATAGGTGGCTGGTTGTCGCGAGAACACGCGTAGTATTGATAAACAATCGACCAGCGTCCATGGGGTCGTTGCGCAAACATAAGAAATAACTATATGCTACCCAAAGAAGAACTGAAAGCTAGATCTACTACCTCAAATGTATTGAGAAAAGTAAACCCGACTCGTGCAACTTCGCAGTGGCTTTAACGAACTTTGTTAACGAATATGAGATTGTAGGCATCGAATATCCCGGGTAATGTGTTTATAAAAGTAGCAATGATGCCGACTCCATAAGTTAAATTAAGTATCAACTTTGAATCGCAGTGCTCCTTGTGCTGGCTGATCTTGATCTTCACACTGTTTCTCGCGCGGCAAAAAAAATAATTTTGGTATTGTTGACCTTTTAATATGCATGGCTGGCTGATTGACTACACAGTCCGCTGGTTACCTCAAAGCTATATTAATTGAGAAACCGGTAGGATCAGTACGATTTTTGATCCTTTCTTTGAGTGGATATTTTGATTCACACCTCCCGCGCGTACTCGGTGGGCCACGATATCACAACCTTCCGACTTTGTTTTGCCTAAAGGCTCACATACTCCGTCTCCCGTCACTGGTCTCAGAGACCACTCTACAACTATGAGCTTGATGGAACCAGCAATGTACCCAAACAGTTTTGCCACGGGCCACTCGAGATCGCGGCTGTACAATGAGATGCTTCTCAGTTGCCCCCCTCTGTCAAGAGCGCCGGTTGCAGCCCCTCATACCACCAATCTGACAAAACCTATATTGTCCTTTACGCAACAAAACTTACGGAAGCGCCCAATTGGAGAGGAAGTATCCGTGGAGACCGCGTCATCTACAAAAAGATCAAGAACAGCGCCTCCTCTGCCGCCATACGACACCCTGCCTAACACACTGCTCCGTCTGAGATCACTCAGTCCTAACAAGAAGTTTACTGATCCTCTCATATCTCCGTCGCATTCCCCAAACACACTGCCAATTCTGTCGCCGCCTAAAATTCATATGTCTCACAGAAGACGGCAGCAAGTGCGGCTTCCTCCGATTGCGTCGGCTCTTAGCTCAGCACCAATCACACCAAGAGCCCCAATCAAACTCAAACCCATCACACCTACTGTGAGTTTGGATTACTTTGACACTTACAAACCCAACGATGAACAATGGCGATGTGGAATCTTGGATTCGATTAAGGGTGATGAGAAGCCACTTCCAAACAGGGACACCTCTGTATTGAAGCCAAAGTTTGATCTGCGTATTCTGCTGAAATTGACAATGCTCCATCCAAGCACTTCCCACACTCCATACGTTGAAGCTCGTAAGATCAATTTTCCATACGAGCTGAACTATACGTATTTAAACGGACTGTACCTCAAAGACGTCGAGAATTTTCCAGAGTGGCGAGAAGCGGCGCAGCTGCTAATTCAGTTGTCACAGCCCCAACAACATCCCGTCGTTGCGTCTTCACAACCATTATCGGCAACTTCAGTTGGTGCCTCACTGCCTCTGATGTACACCCTTACCGGGTACACCCATACTTCAACATCACAAGGGCACTCGCAACAGAACTATCACATGTATTCCACACCACTCGCATCTGCAGCGCCCGCTCCAGCAATGGCGCCAATGGCTACTGCATCTCAACCAATTGTTGCGACTTCTATGACTCCTCATACAAACTATGCTTCAGAGGTTGAATCCAAGCTGCACAAGTTCATTCCTATAACACCTCCTACAAAGACGAAACCGCGTGTGGAGCTGACGCGACTGCCACCCAAGCATCTGTTGCACCGCGTTTGTATCCTGTGTGGACTGGATCAACTGCCATGCTGGCGGCCTTCTTGGCTGATCAAAGAAGGTCAGTTATGCAATCTGTGTGGGCTTCGTTACAAGAAAACACTGGCAAGATGTCTTAACGTGCAGTGTAAAAAAATTCCAGCCAAAGGTGAATGGCTGTTAATGCAAGGTAAGGGTAAGGTACAGTTTGAGGATGGGATTGAAGGGTACTCCTGCCTAGAGTGTGGTTGGCGAGTCGAGGTCAAGAAATGACTCTCGTATGCCGTCTATACGTCGAACTAATGACCCCAACGATACCATCAATCCCATTTTTACCAGATCTTGTTGTGATTTCAGTGCCTTGAACGTAGTAAGTGCATGGAAATCATACCTTTGACACCACTCTTCAGTATTGCATACTTCAGCATAACAAATTCAGCGAAAATTTTAGTTCAGTTAATTGTGTAAACTCAATTGTACGAGAAAAGCCTAATAACATACATGTACCTGTCAAAGAACCTATTATGGAGGTCAAGTGCCGATGCATATTCCTTAAGATTTTAGATACACCCGTGGAGTTTGCGCATGATAGTGTAATAAAACCAAGCTTAGCAGCTTTATGAGGTGGTGGTTTAATATACCTGGATTGATCAGATGTCATCACTATTGGGTGTGCAATGTTGTAAACTACCGCCCAGCTCAACGCCACTCGCACGGTGCGACTTTCGAAAGTAATCCATCATAGTTCGTTGTGAACTCACATGATTGACGTTATTATCAAATCCCTGGGGGATACAAAGTACGAGCTCTCGATTGATTCCGATATTACCGTTGCGGAATTAAAGCAACAGATTTCAGAAAAGTCGGGTGTTGATGCAGATGAGCAACGTTTGATCTATCTGGGTAAGGTATTGAAAGACGATCAAAAAGTCGAGTTTTACAAGGTGCAATCAGGACATGCTATTCACATGGTCAAAAGTGCCAAAAAGCGGACCACAGAAACTCCAAGCCAAGCTCCTATTGCCTCTGGACAAGCAACGTCGGGCGCTCCTACTAATATTGCCACCGGAACTGGCGCGCATAACCCTTTGAATGATTTGACAGGTGCTCGCTACGCCGGTATGGGGCTCAATTTGCCATCAGCTCTGATGTTCGGTCCCGATGGCGGCATGACACTGGCCATGCCTGACCCTGAGCAATTAAGCCTGATGATGTCTCTGCCATTGTTTCAAGAACAGATGAATGCCATGCTTAACGACCCTCAAATGATGGAATTTTTGTTTCAACAAAACCCTCAATTACGGTCCATGGCACCGCAGATGCGTGACATGTTGCAATCGCCCTTATTCAGACAAATGATGCTGAACCCTGAACTTTTGAGGCTGATGATGGAAATGAATAGAGGCTCTGGTTTTGGAGCCAATATGTTTGGCGGATCCGCCGCGGATGCAGTTGCGGGCGGTTTTCCTGCTCCTGGCACTCCTGGAGGAAGTACTTCACACACTGACAGGGGCGTAGCTGAGAACCCAAACAACACTGGTTCTACTGCATCCCCGAACCCTGCGCTCAATCCATTTACCCTGTTGTTCCCTGGTGGTCTTGGTGCGTTTGGTGGTATGCAAGGCTTTGGAGAATCTCAGAGTCCCGCCGACACTCGTCCTCCTGAAGAGCGTTATGAATCCCAATTGAGACAGCTCAATGATATGGGGTTCGTAGATTTTGATGCCAATATTCGAGCTCTCCAACGTTGTGGGGGTTCTGTGCAAGGAGCTATTGAACAATTATTGAGCGGCAACAGTCAAAATTAATGCAACGTCTTTTCTTGAGGATTAAAGTTGAACCTACCCTTCATATCAATAAATTCGATTGTTACAGTTTGTTATACTAGAAGCAATTTGTAAGAAGCAAACTTCGCTTACTTTCTCTGGTAACCCTCAGTTGATGTTAAAACCAAAATCTATATGAATATGTGTATATGTTAACTATTTTCCAGTACAGGCTCGTAAAGATTCGCGTTATTAGATCAGACTACTCAACTTAACGCTTTTGTTTGGTAGCGCGACCCATCATCCACCATGCAAATCCCTGAACTGGAATTGCAAAAGAGGGCCCAGCAGGTAGCCAGGGAAGAGGTGATCTCAAAGGTTGAAACCGACCCTGGTGATGAGGCTGTCGCCTTCCAGCTCAAGAAAAGCATTGCGGTGCATCTCAAGTCGCGTGGGCGATCATTCTTCACCCAGCAATTCCTTGACATGTTATCATGTCTTGCAACAGAATATTTACACAACTTATGTGTGGGTCTTCGTGCAGATATGGAACTCCAGCGTCGTCATCTCCCTTCATTGGCAGACATTGAAGTATTGTTCCGTTGTCAAGGTATAAGGACACTTTCCATATATGAGGAGGCCCTGCTCACGAAGAAGATTTACAAATACATCAAGTACGATGTCGACCGTATAAGTAAAGAGGCCCAGAAGATTATAATGAAGCTCAATGATGCTGAGTACCAAGTTGATGAAGGCAATCCGTCATATCTTTTCTTTACAAATGAGTGCTATGAAATCGCCCTGCTAGTCCCATCACAGACTAAGCGACCATCCTACATCCCGGAATACTTTCCTGAACTTCCACCTGATTACACCTTCCAACACACACCTGAATATTTGAATACGATCACGGATCTCAAACGATTACGGATCAACCTTGTGGAAGAGAGTCGAGTTGCAGAGAAGCTGCTATACAATTTAATTGAGGATGATAATACTGAATGGAAGACGCAACCGGAAGGGGAATTAGAATTACTGAATTCACGACCGGATACACCATCAGACCACTGTTTCAGCCTAGCATCTTCGAATTTTAAAGAAGAAAAACAAGAGGATTTGCAATCAGAAGGTATTGAAGGAAACATGTTAACTTCGATAGATCTGTTGGAAGGAGCCGTTTCTTCCCAGAATTTTGATATCGTCCGATATTCTGCATTACGACGAAACATTTCTGAAAGGCGGCGGAAAAAAATTGAGGAACGTCGTCGCCGACGTCAAGAGAATCCTTTTATGAGAATGGAGAAGTACTACCTGCCTTATGCAGCATATAATCATACCCTCGAGACTACGGCAGAGTTTGACGAGATGGTAACTGCAGGCTTTCATCAAATAATCAAGCAAGTCCGCTCGCATCATGCGTCCCAACGCAAGCAGCTAGACGATATAGTGAAGAAAAAGGATCAAATTGTTCAACAACGTCAAGCGGAGCGTGACAAGTTGGATTTTGCATTCAATTTTCTGAGTAATGGGT
Organism: Diutina rugosa; assembly: GCF_008704595.1. NCBI lineage: Eukaryota > Fungi > Ascomycota > Pichiomycetes > Serinales > Debaryomycetaceae > Diutina > Diutina rugosa. Next base: position 41,734 of record NW_022995115.1, read on the forward strand.
ATCACCTGCTGGATCTGGAGGATGAATTTGCTGATTACTTCGACAACGTGCGTTCGGCAACTTCCAATACTCAAAGTGCTCAGTTTGGTACAATTGGTGACGGTAAGCCACAATCAGCAGAACAATCGGTTCTCGTAGGATCTTATGATAACGTGACCGGATCAGGAGAAGAACTGACCATTGAGCACAAAGAAGCGACTGTATAGAATTTATTGAAACACGTTACTTTGAATCATACCTAACTTCATTGGGACTCACATGACGCAGGGTGGAATTAATCGAACATTCGCAACCCTCACAATATACAGGACACCCGCAATCAAGTGGTGAGAATAGGGTCTTTTACGCAGAACCTTTGTGAAATTGTCTCGATACAATTCTTCAATTGTTTAACAGATAATGACTGTCATAATTACATCAGTGTTCGTATTCCTCAAAGCCTAATGGTCTACTTGGCTAATTACCTCGAACCTGCCTCTTACTAACATAATAGTTTCCTTCCCTATAACGTCAAATTCGAAGTTGAATCAATTGAAGATGACGTCGAAATCAAGGAAGTCACCCCTACAGTTACCAATCCGTCAATATTACCCACGTTGGGTCAAGGGCCACCAGCGATGGGCAGAACTCCTTCAACTCCAGGGGTAGCAACCTCACTTTTTACCAAGGAGGAGGGTCTTAGGCCAGCGCTTCACAAAAAGCGAACGGTCCAAGATGATGTGAATCATCAACTTGCAGAATCATCGACAAGTCGTACACCTCCACCTCCTGGTGGTAGAGTGAAGTTAATTCAACCGCAAAGTCGTGCTCAACTTCTCTATCCTGTCAAAGTTGTTGAGGAAAAACTCGATAAAGATCTTGGAATGGCTCAGCTAAAGATACGACTGAGTACAAACTTATCCCAACTCGCACCAAACTGGTCCCTGAATGCACTTCTGCAATTGCGTCCGGGTAGCACTAATTCGTATCTCTCCCCTAGTGTATCACTGCAAGGCGGTTTCTTCACTTTGGATAATGGCCTGAGCGTGAGCGTCGCAAATTCGGACGGTGAAGTTGATGACGAATATGACGCAAGAATGGCTCCTTATGGTGGGTTCCTGGATGCTCAAGGTGTCGACAATGTATTGAATCACGTTTTTGATACCGCTCCCTGGCAATTTGAGTTAACGTCAAAGGGAAATGTGTCTTTGACTAAAGCAGTACAATGTGCCAAGGAAGAAGAAGTTGTGAAAGATTTTAGATGGGTTGGGGTTATGGCTATGCCGTCAGACGAAGTTCTGCCGAAAGTGCTTGATGAGATCTCGACAGAATTGGAAGCTAAAAGTTGTGACGCTGTATGGCCACTGGATTGGACATTTTCAGGCGCATACGTTCAATTCTGCAAACAAATTTTATGGCCAACTCTCCACTATCAAATACCCGATGACCCTAAATCGAAAGCATTTGAAGATCATCTGTGGCAGTATTATCGAGAATTCAACCAGATGGTTGCTGAGAAAGCTGTAGAGCTGTTTTTAAAAGCAAATGGGGAAAACTTTGATGGACCGGACTCAATCATATGGGTTCATGACTACCATTTATTATTGGTGCCTCAAATGGTACGAAAAAAATTGCCAAATGTTAAGATTGGTCTATTTCTCCATGTGTCGTTTCCGCTGAGTGAGGTTTTTCGCTGCTTTGCTTATCGAAATGAGATATTGGAAGGGATGTTGGGAGCCAACGTCATAACTTTCCAATCACAAGAATACGTGCGCCATTTTTTACAAACGTGCAACAGGCTTTTACTTACCGATGTGACTGCGAATGGTTTAACATTTGATGGTAAGTTTATTACAACAAACACAATTCCTGTGGGTATAGACGAGAAACCTTTGGTAGAGTTGGTCAAGCTGGAAGATATCCATGAATGGCGGACGTTAATTCGTGAAAAATATGGTGATACGAAAATCATCTTATCGAGAGACAAAGTTGACAAGTTGAGGGGCATCAAGCAAAAGTTTTTGGCTTATGAAAGAGTTCTCAAAAGCAATCCGGAAATGTTAGAGTCGACCGTTTTCATCCAAATTTTGATGGGAAATGTTTCAGATTCCAACTATGAACTGGAAATCATGAAGATTGCTCTGCGGATTAACCTGATGAGTGAAAACATATCCAATATCACACCCTTGGTTTTACTCAAAACTGATCTTGAGTTTGAGCAGTACGTCGCTCTTCAATGTGAAGCCGATTTGTTCATAGTACTGTCTATGAGAGAAGGTCTCAACTTAACATGCCATGAGTTCATCTGCGCAACCTACGATAAAAAGAGTCCCCTTATGTTGAGTGAGTTCACTGGAAGTGCTCAATTATTATATTGCAGCAACAAGGGAGCTTTACTCATAAACCCATGGGATATTGGTGGTTTTGCTAAAACCATAAAACGGTGTTTGCAGATGTCACCTGAGGAGAAGGCAGAACGTTGGCAAAACCAATACAACGTTGTCAAAACGAGAGATTCCAGTGATTGGGTGAGAAGATGCTTAGCAACTATAAACCAGTCGTGGTCAAATGATCAAAGTCGAAAGGCAATGTATACAACGCGCTTCACTCATAAGATACTTACTGATTATGTCGAACGAGCAGGCCCTGGTACGAAATTGTTTGTACTCAATTTCGAGCTGCCAACTACCGTCAAGGGTTTGGATACTTCAAACAATACCATATCTGACAAAACATTTGGCTCTAATCCGGCTCGATTCATGCTGTATGTGCTTCCATTACTAGAGGACAGACTGGTACGTTTTTTTATCGTCCTGTACCAAGAGCGAGAGGTGCTTGACCTTTTATATGCTCGCTACCCTCAAGTTGGTATTATTGCCGAAAATGGCGGCTTTGTTAAATTTCCCGAACTGAATGAATGGATCTCCTTGGTCGATGACCACGATCGCATCTGGATAGAACAGTGTGTTCAATTAATGGATTCGAAGGTGGAAAGGTTACCGGGTCTGTCTGTCAAAGCCGGCGAGTGCACAGTGACATTTCATCCCGGAACAGCTCTTGTTGATGACCGTGATCGAGCACTTGATGCTATGGGTGACTGCATACAACATATCAACGAAGTTTTCAGTGAGGTTGAGGGCTTGCATGCTAGTTTATTAAGAAATGTTGTTGTCGTACAAAATGATCAGTTGACACTCCGAGCTACTCTGTTCCTCTTGGACTACTACGCTCAAACTTACTCAAATGATGAATTGATGAACATGTATCACATCAAAGGTAAACACCCGGAGAGTATTCTTGAACAACATCATACAGATAAGCTTGCATTCGCTAGCTTCACCGGGGGCGTCTCGCAAATCGATGAGCCCATCTACGAGTACATGAACGAGTGGAAGGGCATCAAAACGAAATGCACCGTGTCGGTAATCAACACTGGACGAGAGGAACGTACCCTGGCGCATTATATTGTCAACGGGAGAAGTGAATTCTTATCCACCCTCCTGGGTTAAGATACAACTATACTTAAACCTTTGTATCGAATAGAATAAAAACCAATAAGTACGGAGTAAATGCTCATTGTGCGGCGTCTTCTTGAATCACTTGCTTGTCCTTGAAACTTCTAGTAGCGGTCTCGTTGCAGTCCTTTAAATTGTTTAGTAGAATTTCAAATTGCACGTCTTCAAGTTTATGAATTTTCGAATAGTAATACCCAAAGAATTCGTCTTCCAGCAAGTAACTTATCTCCTTTGGCCGATCCACATGCCATAATAATTCCTTCAGACGTTTATGACTTTCACGATCATCCTCCATTCGATTTAACACTTGCTTCTTCAGAAGACCCATCTTATTATTGGTATCAGTTTTCGATTTCAAATCGAACATTTCGTCTTCATCGATAATATTCTCACACGATGTGCCATTTTTGAGCTGTCGTTGCCACTCATATTGGCTTTGCTTCTTTTTCTGTATCAAAAATTTCCATGCCGTCTCCATCAGGTCATGATCACCGAGTTCATCAAGTTCAACTTCAGGATATGGAATGTCATTCCCAATACTCTCAAAATCGCTATCTTCGAGCAAATTGCTATTAAACATTTTGACATATTTCAGACAGTCACTTTTGAACAATGATGCCAATGACTCAAGGACTGAAAATACATTGTATAAGTTGGTGTTTGCATTGTGGGGCACAACTAATGCCACTATGTTGGGAAGGTGTGTCCGAACGGCATCAACAAAAGGATAAGCGTATTTGCCTTGAGCCGAATAGGTACATGATTCATTTACCAAAACCTCGATAAATTGGAAGACAATGTTTTTTTGATTTAGCTCAACCTCAGGGTCTTTGAAAATATCCATGATCAGCGGGAAGAGGTAGTCTTCGTGGATAGAATTACGAAGGGCGAAATGAGCAGCTTTGGTAATTTGGGCGATCTGAGGGTTTAGACTGCGAAGTGTCTGACTGAGTTGACTTGCTGCTTCGAATGGATCCATAGTGATGACAATAAATTAATTTTCAACATCGTGCGGCTTGAAACAACAAAGTTCAGTGAGGTCGATATTCATTAAGGTAAATGAAAAAAATGATATCGTGTTAACGTGATGGAACCAGCTGTATTACATATACTGAAATGCATTCCAGCTCTCAAGTATTTCAAACGTTTTGAAGTGTATACAAGATGGTTACTGATCTAAGCTGTTAAGGCAAACATCTCACATGGCGTTTGTTCAATCGAAATGAGGGTTTCTTGGATAAGCACTGCTTGTTCGTTTCTGGGAATAATTTGCTGCCCCCTTGGCATCAAGTCATGTCAATGCTTTGATTCATTGATCTGCGTTCCGCGCTTAGTAAAGCTACTTTATTGCTATTTCCTTACAGGATCGTGCACTTGAGCTTTTTCACGTAGACAAACCTCCATGAATACCATGTGAAGCTGCGATGTAAATTGCAGCTAATTGAGAAAACCAAACCTGGACAACGCCAGAGAGCATTCGCCTTCCTCTAGCTCATTAGAATCAAACATACGCGAAAGTGGTTAGGTTGTAACTTCGCTCTATAAGTTTGCGTTGATATTTACCTGTAGAAAAGTCTAGAGCCGCCTACCGTCGCGATGTCAGACACGATATCGACGGGATGAGGAATCAATCCCATGAGAGGAGTAATAACTGAAGTGCTCAAGCAAGGGGGGAATGCATTCATAACCACAGGTTATCGAACCCTGATCTACCCTCTTGGGATTATGCTGGCCCATAGCTAGGAGTATATTAGGGCACAGTCGTAACGACCTGCCGTCTGGAGGTATAGTAACAGTCTCTGGTTACCAAATATTTGTGTGCAAAAGTGTAGTGACTCTCAAAACTTAATTATCATAGCGATTTGTTGAAAAATCTGTTTATATTTAAGTTTCGTTTTTAAATACGCTTCTTTATACATATGGTATGTTGTATAATATCCGAAGCTCACTAATAAAACACTTGTATTCTTTTCTAATCAAATCAGTCATATTTATACACCAACCTGCGGCTTCCCACTTTGCCACCATGGAAGCTCCAGGTACCTTCTTCTGCATCTGTCACATGTGTATCGAGCCTTCACATGTGACTTCGTCTGGCTTCTCGACCCTTCCAGACCCTTCGACCAGCATCGGAGTCATTCCTCAATAACTCCGATCTGGAAGCTAGCATTTTACACGACATGGTAACCAGTAGGGCGTGTGGTCTAGTGGTATGATACACCCTTAGGGTGGGTGTGGCCCTGGGTTCGATTCCCAGCTCGCCCCTTTTTTACTCAATCGGGAACGGAGCACATTGTTCACGTTTTTATTTGCTTTGTTTCAAAGATATACTCCATAGCACCCGATTTATTCTCGTTGTTTAACTAAATTTATTACACCTCACCAAATGAATATGAGACTTCACATATGATGCAGCGTATTAGAGCACTAGTAGAGCATTTCTTCGAATCAATGTTACAAAGGGGTCTTGGTTGTAAAAAGAACTCATTTTATATAAATCATCATTGAGTTATAATCATCTCGAATCATCAGATTTTGAGAGCTGCTCATACATTACGTCATGTGACTACGCAACCACATAAAATATATAAAATTTTTCACATATAGCAGACACCATGGGAAAAACTGGTAAAGGAAAAGGTGGTAAGAACAGAAGAAGAGGGAAGAATTTGAACGGTCAATTCAAGCGGGAGTTGATCTACAAGGATGAAGGTCAAGAATATGGTCAAGTGACCAAGATGTTGGGTAATGGTCGTATCGAAGTTTCATGCTTTGATGGCATTAAGCGAATGGGGCACATTCGTGGCAAGTTAAGGAAGAAAGTATGGATGTCTCAAGGTGACATTATCCTCGTTTCATTGAGAGATTTCCAGGAAGACCAATGTGACGTGGTGCACAAATACAACTCCGATGAAGCTAGAACCTTAAAGAACGTTGGCGAGTTGCCCGAAAACGCCAAGATCAATGAAACTGACACGTTTGGCGGTGAAGAAGAAGACGATGTTAATTTCGAATTTGGTGCTGATGATGATGATGAAGACGAAGAGGATTCTGAGTTGGATATTGATGATATTTGAGAAGTTGTGTACAATAATAACGGTAATATACATGAGATAATTAAAAAGCTTTTTCTCCAGAACCAATAATCTACTATCTATAAACACTATATTTTGATGTTTAATCTCGGCGGCGGCGTTGCTCATCGTCATCCGAACCGATTTCGAAAGAATCAAATCGTGTCAATCCAACCATTTCCTCGTAATCAGCATCACCACGGTTCATTGTCATCGATCTGCGCATCGATAAACTTCCAATGCCATTGTCCATGGGGGCCATGTCTTTTGTTTGATGAGTCCCAAACAACTCTCGGTTATTTTCTGGTGTGTTGGTATCGTCTTTCCGAGAAATGTTGAGTAAGTAAACACCCGAGAAAATTATGAGAAACCCAATCAATAATGAGATGATATCGACCACACTCAGGGTATTGAATCCGCGAAATAGAATAAACGACGCAGTAAGCGTAAACGTTGTGAATGTAACATAGTACAACGGATTGACAATAGAAGTATCGAATTGATCCAACGCTTTATTGAAATAGTTCATTTGAGTCAAAATACACCCTGCAACAACAAAAATGAATAGGTATGTCAGTACATGAGTGAATTGGTTGTTCCCAGCAAATGTCAATTTCAAGGCAATGCCGAAAGCTTTGATTGACATGACTGATATCGACCCAACAGACGAGCAAATCGAAATGTATATCATCGGATTTGTATGGCCATATTTGGGAACAATCTTGTAGATAACAAACAATGAGTATGCGGCCACCATTCCGCAATAGAATAGAAAACCAGGTTTCACGGCATACCCAAGTATTTCATCAACTGTTTCAACTTCCTTGTCTGCGGGGGCATGTAAAATGATAATTACCAGGCCCATTAAACAGATGGCACAGCCTAACTTGCCCAAGACGCCCAACTCCTCTTTGAGAAATATCAGTGCCAACACAGCACCAATGATAACGGAAAGTGCCCCCAAAGGAGTGACAAGAATAGCAGGCGCAAAGGTATATGCTGCAAAATTGGCAATCTCTCCGATAGCCATAGTCATCATTCCTGCCCACCAAATCGGGTTTCGAAGATATTCGTGACCATCAACTCGCCCGGAACCTGTACGCTTCAGAGTGTCCATGAGTCCTTTTTTCGTTATAATGAACGAAGTACCAATGGCAAGAGAGGACAGAATGGCAAGTGCCAACCCAATGTACTTGTCATCCACCATTTGTCGAATTGAAGATTGATATTATGGAACAGTAAAACGTAATCGTGGCCGTCTGTGCGACCTAGAAAAAGCGTGGGAAGCAGACGTGTCAACTACAACGCGAATTTCTAGCACAGCCTACTTCGACAGAATTATGACTGATTTACTCACGGTAGATGTTTTGAAAAAGGTTTCTCCTATGACCAAGAGACATCATTTTTTGAACGCCGCATATTAACAACTTGAATGTCGATTAGGATCATTGTAAGATTTCTAGCTGAGACTGATATTGGTTCAAAACTACCATCATCAGGTAGGTAAACTTCCAAGTCCGATGTGTTCAATGTAGTAAGACTTATTTAGAATTGCTTCGTTAACAAATGACTTCAACGACAAATCGTTTTGATCTCATTGGCGTCAAGTCATACTTTGAACGACCCCATTCTTGATGGGGATAAGTGTTCGTGATGGTTACAATACCTCTGGTCACACGGTCGTATCGATGGTCTCGAAAATTTGGCCTTGGAGATTTGTGTTGGAGAGGTGGCTCGAATAAATTGATTTCGACATGCTAGAGAGATAGACACGAGGAGCACGCTCCGAATCGTGGACATGCCGCTCAAAAATATCAATGTAAGCGTTTGATATGTAAATATTCAGAGCATTTGTGGAGTTGTGATTGTGTGTTCATTGTTGTCCCTCAACCCATTAACTAAAGTGTCTTTGAGTTTGCCTCGATTGGTAAAATGAACCAACTTCAAACTGCTGTAGACTTAACTCCCTATTGATTCCAGGCATCCCCAAGATAAAGCAAGAGCAATATATTAATTGCTTCTAATGGAGCTCTATAGATTTTGGATTGTCTATAAATATTGTCGTGAGGTCGTAAGCGGAATTATATACATATGAAAGCACCCTAAACCATAAACTTTTCAGTTGACTTGTTTAGCTTGAGCTGGGGAGGGAAGAATAGCCAGCGAATTCAAAGCTGGTGAAGCTGGAGCTGGTGAAGAAGTCGCTGACCCGTCACTCAATATATTAGGTCTTTGATTGATGCGGGTAAAATCGATAGCAGCAAGAATGTCGCGTCCACCCTTCGCGATCAATAAATCTCCTACTTTGATCCCTAATGCCTCGGCATCCTCCTTAGTTGTAACTCTCATCTCATATCCGTCCTCAACAACTTTGGTGCCATCTGGTGATACGATACAAGCTTTAAGTGAAAGTTGATTACTTTCTTCATCAAAATTTGTTTTGACGCCCAAAGGCACTGAACAACCGCCTTCAAGATACCGCATTAGCGACCTTTCAGCAAGACAACACAAGGTGGTGGGCAAATCCTCAAGTCTCTTCAAAATATTCTTCATTTTCTCATCACCTTTCCGAATTTCGATCCCTAGAGCGCCTTGTCCAACAGCGTAATACATATCAGGGGCATCTAGAAGGGTAGTGATCCTGTGAGCGAGACCGAGACGGGTCAAACCAGCGTTCGCGAGCATCAAACATGAATAGGTTCCTTCCGGATCGTCGAGCTTCGCTAAGCGAGTGTGAACATTTCCTCTGACAGACTCGAATTTGAGATGAGGGTAGTTTCTTAAGAGCTGAGCCAGTCTGCGAATCGACAGCGTTCCTACAACCAGTCCCGCGGGAAGATCTGCAAGCAGTTTGTAAGGAGACCCTGCTTTCATGACAAGAGCGTCACGGGGATCTTCACGGTGCAAGATGCACCCAAGCTCAAACTCATCGGGAAGAGTGGTAGGCATGTCCTTTAAAGAATGAACAATTAAATCCAAACGAGGGTACTGGCCAACTCCCTCAACCAACAATATTTCAAGTTCTTTCGTCCACAACAGCTTTCCTCCGAAGGAGTAGAGTGGTTTATTGAGAACCTGATCTCCCAAAGTATTCAACGCCAAAACATCGCAGGATAATTCAGGGAATTCTTTCTCGATCAAAGCCCTTACAATGTTATTTTGACATTGAGCGAGTTCTGACTTCCGGCCACCAATTTGCACATGATTATCCGTGGACACCGACATTGAAACAATAGGAACGGGATCAGAGATCGTATCTGCCAAGGTATGAGGCATAGGGATGGTAATGGCTGTAGATTCAACGCGTACACAACGTTTAATCGTTGTGGGTGTTGCTCTCCAAACTTGGGGCGCACGTCGGCGTCTTAAATAGTCTCGATGAAAATTCTTTTGAGGTTTGCAAAAGAAACACCTTTTTGTGCGCAAATAATTACCTGTATGTGCGATCATCTCGCTGCCTTCAGCGAATCGTAGAAGGCGCATTGTAAGCAGTAAGTGATGAGCGTTAGCGATTTATAAAATGTTCTTAGTTTGCATTGCACGAACCTCCAAGTTGACTTTTGTCGTCTCGTATGCCAGATCGCAGCATACTAATCAGAAAGATAGCAGTTAATGAAAGACGATCACAACTCTTGAACATGACTTGCACTGATTTTTAAGCATTCCGACAATTATGACGCCTTGCAATTTAAACAATACGACTTCACCTAACAGGTGTTATCTAGAGCATAACCAATTAACTTTATGGGAGGCCATGTGCATGCTAATCTTCTCGGAATAGGAGACCAGAGCAGTGGGGACTTTCTATAATTCACAACTGATCCTCGTCATGAATGATGAATGTATGAGACGTAGGTTGGCTTAGTCGAAATGATGCTTCAATAAACTCGATTAGATCAGGAAATATAGTTTCAAGGGTTAGCTGCCCTTAAATTGTCATTAGCATACAACGTGTCCGCAGTGCGTGAAAGCCGACATTAATTAGATTTGAATCGAGTCAATCATATCATTCTATCAATCCGATGCCAAAACAGTGTCGATTTAGTACGGATTCAAATCTCTGACGTGGTCCTGATGACTTCACCTGTGAAATAGATGTTTTAACCCCATGTGAAATGCGCAGGCGTCACATGCTAATTGTGGGGAAACATATCGCATTTTCGGATCTCTCATGAAAATATGAATTAAGGTTTACTGATTCTTCTAATCTTTAATAGAAGCGAGGCTGGATGAAATAACCGCCATGTCAATACATAGATGAGGTTATGAATGGCGGCTCACAGAACGTCAAATATGACTTTGTGGAATCAGTAAAACTTGACCGTCATGCTCTAAGGGCTGCTTGCTGTAAAGTGATCCTTGTTTTTGGACCGGAATCGCTACTTAAAGACAGCATGGACCCATCAATTAAACTAACAAAACTTCACTGAGATATGACTTATCGAGTAGGGTGTGACAACGAGCGTCGTACATATATCAACACGCTTCTTCGGCGTCATATACGCTGGATTGTTCAAACGTTTCATCCGGGTCGAATACTGAGTATTCTATAACCAGATTAGAGACGTCTTTGTACTGATCACCAACCAATCGATTAATCAATTGCTCCACCTGTATCAACTTCTCGATAATTCGCTCATTCGAGGAGCATACGGGGGACGTCTCTTTGGAATGGCTTAGTTTCAATTCGTCCCATTTCAAGTCTTCGTCTTTGTGATACTTCTTTCTCAAGAGCTCGTCTATGAATGTCAGATCAGTGGACGCAGTGCGAATATTAGCAGCGCCGAACGTCAGTACCAGCTGAACCGTTTTCAATTGAGAGTTCGACATTTGCAAGCTTCCAAAAAACGTCTTATTTGCAAGGGTGGGGCCTCTATTTCTCTCCAATGTGCTACGGCGTCTTTTGAAAGCTATGTTCACTCTCAGTTTTGTCACTGACAAATCATCATCATAATTCTCACTGAAAGTGGTGAATCGCAGCAAATGTCTAGTATCTTCCTCTCCGAACATATCGAGTTCCTTTTCGAGAAAGGTGAAATTTTTGTCTGTAGTCGCAGGAGTCGTTTGGATAATCTCGTAAACGTATATGGCTACCACAATTGGAAGTCTAAGATAAGCATTTGCAGACAGGACAAAATTTGAAGCGAGTTTCCAAGGATACGCCCATGTTGACTTACCCCAGAAAAGTTGCTTTTGGTTCAACCTCCCCTGATTGATTGCAAGTGCTAGATAAACGGCTTGCATCAAATGAAACTCTTCGTCATTCTTTTGATGGACTTTCGCAAACACCCCCGATAACAAAATAGCCAAAATAGAACTGATGATGAACTCAATTAGGAATAGGTAAGCCATCAAAATCACTTTGCCTAGCGCATTGTAATCATCCCAATTGTCCCATACGGAGGGCGTGAATCCAAAAAAGACTTTCACCATATTGAAAAGAATCTCCAGTCCAGATTGCGAGTATGAAAGAGCAATGAATGAAAAGTAAAACCCCAGTATCATTGTGAAAAAGACGCACACAAGACCTATAAGACTCATCGCCATACGCTCAGAGGAAATCACCAATAGATTGAAAAATTTGTAATTGTTGAAAATCAGCATTAACCGGGGCAAAAGCACTATGGGCACTAAGCTGAATACATAACCAAAATGATTTGACCCCATTAATTCCAAGCATAGACATATATCAAGTATTGATAGTAAAATCAAATCGATATAGGTCCACACGACCAACCTTAAATACCTAAACTCAATTTGGCTAAGCTTTAGACACACATCAAAATTGTAATTGATTGCGATTAGCCAAAATAATATTTGAACAACTTGATGTAGCGTCGTATGCTCCACGGATATCATCAACAAATATGTAATTAGGAGAGAAAACATCTGAACGTTAAAAACAATTGCTTGGTATTTAGGAACAACGTTCACCCGACGAGATACTTCCCCGAAGCTGATCTTCTCATATCGATAGCTTGCAACCTTGGATCCACCAATCAACTGTTTCTTTTCAGTCATTTCAGCTGACAGATCTCTTTTAAAGATGAGCTCACCGTTGTGGAATCTATTGATAACTTTGATGATAACTGGTTGAGATAGAAACTTGTAGGCTTTGCTGATTATACTGAGCTCCAAGGTATTGAACAGTTCTCTCAGCTTCGAGGGAAAGAGATTGCAGTTGAGTGGAGTCAAGAAGAGCAGATTGGTCAAATGCAACGAGTCAAATTCTCTAAGCGCCCTAATAGCCAAAATCTCACAAACAGTAGCCTTCGTCTTCAATAGCTCGAACATAACTAAATTTCTCGCAGCCTGCAACAAGTATTCGTGTCGAAGCAAAAGAAGGATGAATATAAGTTGTGACGAGATATTTGGTTTCGATTGTTCAATCGATTCAAAAGTATTGTTCATACCGTATTTCACTGCCAATTCGTTGTGAGTAAAGTTGTAATGTCGAGTAAATTTCCGAAAAATCACATTGGTGTCAGCCAAATGAAACATCTCCTCACTTATTGGTTTGATAATAGTATGATGAATTTCCGGTAGTTTGAGCTGATCGTACTTGAGGCTGATGTTGACTTGCTTGTTAACAAGCTCTTGCACACGAAAATAGATGGATTTAAATTCGAAGTATTCAATGTTGAGTATTTGATCATCCTGTGGTAGAGCAGTTGTGAAGGCAATGTTGGTTGGGTTCGAACGACCAATTCCCATGGTGGGTTATTTCAACTAAATTGGATTAATGGTTCAGTTATCCACACAAAATTGTGTGTTTCGTTTCATTTACTATTCTAAGCCAGATTATCAACAATAATAATTGTTATATGCACCCCACAAATTCGCACTCTCGTCATTTCATAAACTCATGAATAAATCGGTACGCCTTTCCGCCGTTAACTTGTCCCAATAATTCAGTGATCCTCTCTTTGCTGAGTTTAACGAGATCTTGTATGTTTTTGACTTCGGCTATGATGACATGAATGTTGACACTATTAATGCCGGGAATGTTTAAAAGGAGATCGATCGGACCATCATTGAATTGTGGGGGTCCATCATCCCCAGTGTTAACCTTAAATACAGCCCCCTTTTTTAACGCCTCCTCAGGCGATGGTTCTTGCTGATTAAGTTTTAGCTTCCAAAAGATCTGGGCTGTCTCGAATGGGGAAGAAGACCAAATAATTTTAAGTTTGGGATACGCAATAAGCAATGATAAAATCTTCGCTTGAATACGAGATTTAATGTTCACCGAAATCAGCTGATCATAGAGTGCATTGTCAGATTGTCGACCTCTCGCAGTCGATAATTCCAGAAAAGGCTCCAAAGAGAACGACTTCCCTTCGTCGAACTCGATCAAAAGGCAAGGTAACTCATAACTTCGAAACATTTGTTCGCATTGCTGTGCTAATCTCCCACTTTTGAATGAACCGATAAGATCAGGTACGGATTTTCTTTCGATGCATATTTTTGGACTAAGCACGTAATCCCCAACAAGAAGAGTCATAGGAACAACAGTAATGCCAATGCGGTATAGTAAATTTGGAAGATCTGATCGGAACTCACGGGCATCAACAATCACTTTGAACTCCTCTGTTGAAGTTCTGAATGTTGAACCTCCCGCAATTCGAGTGTTCACAATGTCAGCCTTGTGCACATTGAACTTCCAATTGTCCTCAGGGGCCTCAAAACTTTTGGCCAAATTACCTTTTTCTCTGATCAACCGGGTGAATGCTTCTTTTTCCTTTTTTATTGCCAATAAATGCCGTTCTTCCTCCACTGAACCCCCGTAATATAATAAGAACACTTTTGCGGGGTTTTCTCTATTCAACGCTTGATACATTTCAGTACGCCGAATGAAGGCTAAGTTTGGCTCAAACATTATAATGTACAGCGGCCCTAGTTGATCCAACGTTGAATCAGTAAGTCGCTCGTCAAATGGCTGAATAATAACTTGAGTCTCTTGATTAATAAGAGTTGGTACAAGCTCGTTTAAGAAAAGCGCTCTTTCATTGTAAACTGTTTCGTCACCAGAAAAATTGTCGCTCTCATTCCCGATCGTTTTTTCAACCTCCTCAATGTGACACATAACTTCTGCTAAGAGCTCAGGTTCGAGATCCTCTCCACCTTTAAATTTATCAACATCTGTATCGGCATAAAGTCTCTGTACGCGAGCAGTCGCCAGATCACCTCGTGTTCGCCGCCGTTTACTGACAACTTCGTTTGATTTCAGAAATGTTTTAGTGGTTGAGACCTGATTGGAATCTGGATTGTCGGCATCGATCATAGAATAGGCAAGACTTCGAACCATTTGATTAACGCGCTTCCATTCTTGGTAGTCGCGTAATTTCCTTTCCATGTAATGTCGGAACAGGAATCTTTTACGGCCTGTTCTTGGATCAGTCGTGACTTCTGCAAACTTCAAAAGATCCTCGAGTTGGCTTGCGACTTTGTTGCTCAGGCAAGCTATGACAATCGGTCCACTTGAACGTGACGAGGTCAGGGCTAATGTTTCGTGAATGATATCATCAATTAATATTGCGAGTTGATCCCATTTCGGTTGTTCTTCCAATATGTATCGCTCTTGGGTCACAGTCTTGAATTCATTGTCTTCAGATCGAGTATTAGGAACGGTTACCTTCCCGAGAGCACGTTCTTTAGCCGCGGAAATAACAGTGTTCGCGTCATCCAAATCTAGCCACGGCGCCATCAGCAGAACAGAGTTTGTTGCCAGCCGCTTAACATTAGTATCTATAATATTTTGAACAATCTGATAGAATGACACCAGATCTAAAACGACAAGCTTTATCAAAAGATCAAGTAATGTTGAAATATCTTGAACCAATTGTTTGGCTGTAAAGCTAATTCGATGCCAATGGTTATCAAGAACCGCACGTATCCGCCGTATGAAATCTTTGTCGTGAATATTCTCCATGTCCCAATATTCCGTAGCCAACTCTGGCACGTGTCGTTTGAGTTCCATAAGACACGCCTTGATACATGCGAGTAAAGCCAGTTGAATACGCTGCTGCTTTGCCGTAAGCCGAACATTAATCTCAGTGACCACCCTGCGTCTTTCTATTTCCAGTTTCTGTCGATTGGTTAACGCTTTGCCGTATTTCGTTAAACTCAGGGAAATCTCTATATGAAAACGAGGCCATAAAAATGCCTTACGGATGCGAAGATTTTTGAGTCTCGAAGCCAAGGGCGTGAACCCCGTAAATTGTTCCGGTTCATCACTGAAAGCCTTGATGAAGCCCCACTCATTCTTGTCTCGAAACAAATTCAATGCGAAAGAGGTTCTTGATGTCTCCAGAACTTTGTCAGCATGTAATACAAATATTCCCGTTACATTGGAAACGTCCAAAGCACCACTCAAAATGTCTGTTACGAGAAATCTCGAGTCTATGGTGATTACTCCTCCCTGTCTGTATGTTTGGAGGCGCTTATCAACGGTATTGTGGGTTTCGCCGCTTATTGAAGTTAACCCTGAGTAATTTGAATGCCCATCAAGCCAATTCAATTCCATGAGCTCTTCGCTTAACGTAATTTGCTCATCTGGACTGCAATTTAGCACGAATATCAATGGTTGCTTTCTCGTACCAACACTGAGTTCCACAGCGCCACACACGGCATGAATGATGTTGGCCACAAGAATATCCCAGCCTAAACCTCGACCCATAATGAGTAATGCACTGTGTGCATCCTCAACCATGTCACGGACTATTTGTTGCTGAAATCTAAGACTGGTTGTTTGACTCACCTGACTTAGCAAATACTTGGGGACTTCAATAGCCGAGGGTTCGATGTGCAACGGAATCTCTGATTCATTCTCTTTTGGTGTTTGGCTAGTTCGTGCATTGGATGTTGGATCATTTGAGAATTCGCTTGGCTCGTCTTCCGCAACGAAGAGAGACATGAGATTGCTTACGTGCGGCTGGATACTATTAATTTGACCAAAAAGTGAGATTGAAAAACCTGCTTTACACATTAGCAAAGGAATCAACTAAATGACATTTGGGCTACAAATGAAGTTTATTATACTCTCTTCGATTATAAGCTTTGTTCTATGTCATTATCATCATTTCTCAAAATTTCAAGACTTCAAAAACTGCACCTACGTGAGCACAACTATCACACAAGTATGCCACTGTACTCCACCCCGGTATATTTTGAGGTAAGCTGAGGCCATTGTACGAGGACTCTATCAGCGATAGGTCGAAGTAATAGACCCGACATACTCAATTTCGAAACACGCGCTAACGATTCAACATACAATATCCTGGTAGAGCATAAACCTGCACATTTGCAAGCAAATAGCACATAAGCAATAGGAACACATGTACCGGGTCCATTTAGAAGTAAAACAGTGGGCAATTTACGCAATGATGCGAGTTGGCGAGCAATCAGAACAAAAGAACTGGTGGTACTGTGAACAGATGACATCAACGATTCTCCGACATTGCGAGCCCGTTTAACGAATACGTAATCGACTTGACCACGACGTCCACTCTCGAGCTCCTCAATCCTTTTGGCAGAATTTGCGTCACCTATCAGAATGACATAAGTTCGCCATTTCACATTCTCCAATGGAAGTTGATTCAAAAGTCTTATCATTTCCCCCGTATGACCACCCAGGCCCAAAAACACCATGAGACGTTCGTCGGTAGGCTCGAGCCTGAGCACTGTTTGACGAGGCCTTCTTTGTGTGGGTAGCACATAAACAATTCGAACAAGCAACACGAGGAGCCCGGAAACGATTACCAGCAATACAATCATTTGGTGTTCCGTCATAGTGTGACAATACGGGTGTATTGTTTTTGAAAATACTCTGATATGCAACGAGAGAAATTGAATATCTTGTATCTCAAGTATACATGAGGACGAACCTTTCTTAGCGGAAGCGCGCCTATAAGGGCATCTCAAACCGTTTGATCTCATATGTGCAAATTGCGAGATATAAAAGCCAATTTGATCAAACAAACTCCGGAAAGCACTTCATGGCATGAGTTGAGCAGTATTCTCAGTGAGATTGTTGACTTGACTCACACAGATGCTGATGATAGCCTCATCACATTACTTAATGACACTATGTCTGTCTGTCTCCAGAGAATGATTCAATTCTATAAAAGGGGACAGCTGGACTTGGTAGCTTTAGCAGAAAATGTTTCAACAGCAATATTCCTATGGTGCTTTCGAAATGGCAAACTGGTCAATCTGGCTCTTGCAAACCTGTTCCTGCTCCTTTTAAACAGATTGTTGAGCTTGATGAAAGTTACCGGCAATTATAAAGAAATGGAGTATTGGACGGAAATTGTTGCGAATGAGGTAAATCTTTCAAAATCGGGCTACATTTGTATGGATCTCTTGCTTCGAAACTTACCGGATCAAATGTACTTGTTTAAGTATCAGAAGAAATGGCTTGATGCAACCTTGAGTCATTTGATCAATGACAACGTTGGTACGACTGCTCACGCGATTTGTCGACCTTTACTCACAGCATATAGACTTGCAGCAGGGGTCTTGGACGATCCGCAAGATTGGTGGAATTTATGGGGTCCAGCATTGGTTCAAGGTTTATTGTCTAATTCAAAATCACTACCCACCAACTTGTTAGGCGGGTTACTTTCTATAAGACACGAAAATTATTGTTTTGCGAGATTAAAGGAAGAAGTAAGTCATGATCGTTATGCTCTTCTCGTGGTACTACGTGTCAGCCAAGAAACCAAAATTGTTACTCGGCTGTACGAAGAAATTGATCGTGACATTCTCAATGAAATGCTCATCCATAGTGATCTGAGAATTCGTCTTGGGGCTCTCTCACTTATTTTGGGCGTGGTTAAGGGCGCCAAAGTAACCACGGTAGAGGATGCGGTGTATGATCTATTACTGGACGCTCACGTAATTGCTGTGTTTTCTGATGAATACGAGGATGTCGATGCACGGTTGCAATTTCTTTCAATATTTCTGCAATTTTTGGGCACACGTCATCTTGAAACCTTAAAACTTGAGCATAATAGAAAGTGCCATGAATGGATGAGTGAGCTCGTACAATGGGTTAAATTCTCGTTGATGCCTAGCTCCAGCTACTCTCAATTGACGATGGGTATATCTGTATTGCGTGCGATTTTCTCTCGCATGAATTATGTGGATAAGATTTTTGAGGATAAGTCAATCTTCGTGTTATTGATTCAAACTTTGTACAATGATTATGAGAACGTGAGAGAGGATTGTAAGGGAATGCTTTTGAGTTTACCCAAGAGTACTATTTCAAACTTGATGACGAACGATTTGGAGCTGGAGCTTATTGACCAACTGATGCAAACATTACTGTCCTTGGAAGGCAGGAAAAGTGAGAGTGTTGTCAATTTTATTGACTTCATGAGTCAATTTCATCAGAGCGCCGAATGGAATCAAACGATCATGTCTAGAGTAATCAAAGACATCGAAAGTACACGTTTCATTCATGGTCACTTCATGGTACTTTCTGCTCTAGTTTCTGCGCTGGTTGAGGTTGGTCCGCTTATGCTTTTGGTTCACAATGCATGGGATGCACATGGGTCAGAGATTTGCAAAAATGTCGATGAGCATGGAGAGTCTATTAACATTAATGACGTCACTTACAATCATTCCTGGAAAGTTACGAAGTCCGCAAATGGTCTTCTTGACAAATTGATTCCATTTATGACAGACGAAGAATTGTTGACTGCAGCTGAATTCATCGAGCGGCAGATCGGAAATATCAAGCATCGCGGTGTTTTCACATCGATATATCCACTGTATGTACGAGCCATGCTGCAATGTTTGAAGCGTGGGAGTTTGAAAGATTATCCCTTACAGCGTTTACAGGCTTTGCTAATTATGGATTGTCAACAAGGAATTCTGCGGAGGCTGGGTGGGGTTCCATACCTTATATCTGGTATCTTGCAAGCCGGAAACCAAAAAGAATGGTTTGACCTTGTTTTTGAGCTGCTTTTTGCAATCGCTGAACAACCCTTAGCTCATATTGCTGATGCCAAATTCGACAAGCCCCAGGTTCACGCGTTTAATACAATAAAACATTTGTTCAGCGACGCCTCCATTGCTGGCTTTGTTATACCTTTCGCCGCTGATGCCCTTGAGTTGCTGCTAAAAAATTTTTGTCATGCCAATTGGTCTATCAAAAACTGTGCTGTTATGCTATTTGGAGTTGTACATCTGAGGATTATGGGTAATAAGAGGTGGGACTTTGATGCATTCTTCAAAAAATTTCCTAAGTTGAAGAGTGTTTTGCTCGGTTTTCTTGATCTGGAAGCAGAAACTGTACTGCAAAGAGTGCTTCCAATTTTAATTATATTGAGGGGTTTAGAGGCGACACTGGATGATCCGCAGTTGGATAACTTTAAGTTTCACATCACCAAACTTTTGGGCACAAAGCAATGGAAAGTTCGTGAGTTAGCGGCTTCGACCGTGATTCACGCGTTTGCGCCTTCAGAAATCGTTGCTCTAATACGCTCTTTGTGGGATGTGGATCTTCAAACTAATTTCAATCTAGTTAACGGGCTCTTGCTTATTATGGAACAAGCGCCGATTAATTACACTCCGTTTGCTGCAGATTACGCTCATGATCACTTACATCAAATGTTCCATGTACAACCATGGGTTAATCGATATTTGTTACTTAAATGTATTGCTGATCGTAAAGTTGAACTTTCCGAAAATGACTTGGCCTTTTTGGGTGGCAGTCTTTGCCACTATTCCAGCGTGAACGTATCAATCGGGGTTCAAGTTCTTACTTTATCCATCATGACGCGAATTTTACTTATGGCCTACCAGCGAGCTGAACAGCGAGAACTGATTGTGGATATTGTAAAGTTGGCTTTAACTATGCATTTTGAGATCAAACTTGAGGCTTTAAACTTTCTTCAGGAGAATCCTCACTATCCCGAACTCGCTGATTGCGTTGGTCAAGTTGCATTCGCAGATGATTGGTGTTACACCACGGAGATTGCAAAAGAGTCTCTAGCGAAGTTGTTGAGTCGGGGAGCGCAACTAGCTTTGACTCACAATATTGAAAATAGCCGAGGGCACTTATACAGTTGGGCACTGGTGGTGGATTATGCTGATTTCGATACGTTTCTTGACTCTTGCGAAACTTCGAGAGACACTGATGCCCTCTCTGTTTTCGTTCAAAGAGATTTTGGATACGATACTACCCATTTAATCAGAGGTTTAATTCTTTTAACTATCAATGGCTTGTTAAACGAGGATAGATATATTCGAGTGTCTTCTGCAGCAGTGATAGCGAAAGTCTTAAAAATTAATCATGGCGAAGTTTCTCCAACTTGGTTGTTGTTTGAGCTACCTAATTTCATGCGTCATCAATTTGGGGAGAACGAGGTATCCCCAATCGCTATGGAGTATTTGGGGAAGATTTGCAAATTTGAAACTCCTGCAGAACCTCATATCCTCTTTGGTGTGGAAAGATCGAACCTCTATCGAAATGACTTATTCTTAGTCAAATTTTTGGGTCGTATGTTAATTGATAATACAATTGCACCATCCAATATGATTGACGATGTTGACTTGGCTCGAAAAATGGTTGAAAAACTTGGCTATGATGGTTTTGTGGGATGGCTTCGCTTAGAGTACAATTTTGTGCCCATATTCCGCCTTTTGGTTGCCGCTTATTACACTGATTTAAACGTGTCGTTGTTGAAGCAAGCTATGAGAGATTCGAGATGTGCCCTAAGCACACTGCATATAATTTGAAATCCGGGTAACTATCGAAATGCAAATAAATAATTTCGCGATGCCATTTTTTTCTTCACTAAGATCATCATACGGTAAGTATCCCATTGTTAGCTGATGAATTTGAATTTACAACAACGAATTTCTTCACCTGAATCAAACTGTTGAAAAAAAATCACCAGAGCTTTTTAACACTGATAACAATCACTAACATAAAGTTTATGTTGCCCATCAAAAGCTTGCAAATGGATGACAATTCAATTTGTGCCGCGTGTTACGGGTCTAAGATCAAGGTCACACGACAATCTAGTGGAGCGGAATGTAGGTTTTGCACCAGGCCTTTTGCTCTGATCAGATGGCATGCGTCAGATAAAACTTCCACTAGCAAAACAGTAGTGTGTACAACTTGCGCTAAACATAGACGGTGTTGTCAAGTTTGTATGCTTGATATCGACTTCAACATTCTGTTAGATATTCGCGATACAGCCCTCGAAATGGCGGGTTTGCATCCGTTGATACCTCGTGGAGGGAGTGATGCAAATTCCAACCGCGAGCGAGAACATGGAATCGCTGATAAATTAGAAGAGCGATCAAAACAAGAATGTCAAGCGAATCAGATTTTGCATAAGCTTGCTTTAAAACTTGGTAAAACCAAGACGAAAAATTCTTCCCTCAAAAAGCGGAAGATTGGCCTTCCTGTGTCGGGTCCATTCGACACCCTCAAAGATAATGCAATCAGTAGCTTTTTCCTATTTGGGTTCCCTCCAACGATCCTGAGACAATTGATCATCGACAACATCCCTTCAGTACTGGAAGTTATCATTAAGCCACGAGCCCGGTGTGGCTTTATCAAATTCCCCGATCACGAAGCAGCCTTGGAGTGGGCGGGTACTATTATGAAGTCGAAACTAAATATTGACAGACATGATCGTCCCGCGTTGCTTATATTTAAAGGGGTACCAATGAGGGTGAGTTGGAGCCCTGTGGTCGATCTTGGGGAAGACGACGAGAACTTGGCGCGACAAATACATCTGGCAATGATCGAAGCGGCGAAATCCCCTAAGCCCCAATCAATTAAACATGCGCGAATTTCCAAGCCTGCCACTAAAGCAATTCTGAAAAGGGAAGTGAAATACAGTCTTGACTCTGAGTTGTAGCGACACTCCTGCGTAAAGGTTGGGGGCTGAGTTTTGCCAAGAAATAGATTGCATATCGCTTTTATCAGTAGCGCGTTAGAACACGAAAATTCTGACATCTGTTCATAATGACCAACGACACCAATCTCAAAGAGTTGAATAAAGGGACGTTCTTCAAGTATTATTATTATACTTTCCCCTTCTGTATGATGACTGCGACAGAGGAAGCGTTGGTTCACGTCGTATTGTTGGTGTTACTGGTATTCGTCGGTTACTGGACGTTATTCCGTATTCCGGCATTCATGGGCAATTATGTGGGGTTGTGGGACAACCTTGCCGCCTTTTTGAACTAAAAGGTCTTACATTTAAGGCTTTTGGCGACTATTTAGTCGAGTTAAGTCGTTGAAGTTAGTTAACAGGATGAATCAAGGGTGGTTATAGAATTTTGGAATATACGTTTATGATATCAGTTGGACTACTCACTTTCCCAAATTTGCAGGTAACCATTTGCTTGTCGATTGTGTTTTGAAACCGCTCATCGGGTGATGCTGGTATTCGCAGTGATGCATTGCGGTGCACTTCATTAAGACGCGTTGTACAATAGAATGAACTTTAATGCCCCATACAAACCTCCCCGGAGAACGCAAGGAAAATCTGTTGTTAAGAAAGTTCCTACTCGGCGTAACACGATGCTTCGTCCCCTGGGGTCTTTCCGTTGTCTGGCGAAGCAAGTTGAAGATTTTAGCGAGCCTGACGCGTTATTCGTTGCTGAAGAAACTGATGATTACAACACAATAAGTGTGGACCTTGAAGCTTCAACAACGTCCACGCTTTTGCCTGCTACAAATCAACAATCTCATGTCGTCCCACCGACTCACAAGCATCAGCGAGATTACGAGCAACACTCAGTTCAATGGAGAAGGCGTACCACAAAGAAGAATAAAACGTGGGAAGGCGATGGTATCTTGATAATAAACTACGTTCCCGAATGCAACCAGGCCATCATCACCCTCAAGAATGCCGATGGGCCGATACTTGCACGTAAACGTTTACAAAACCTTCCATTAGGTTGGAAAGATGTTGAAATTGTTTGTGGAAACTATGAACTAGAAATTGAGCAATGCGATAGTGTGGAAGAGCCGGTAAAGCGGCGACGAGTGATAAAAGCTCTTCAACCTCGGCTGGTTACCAAAAATCCGCCACCGTCGATCTCAAAGCCTAAAGCTGTCTTCACGCTTGACCCCACTCTCGAATCTAAGCTACGTCCTCACCAACGGGATGGAGTCAAGTTCATGTTTGAGTGTATTCTGGGACTCAAGGATTTTGCTGGCAACGGCTGCATTTTGGCTGATGAAATGGGGTTGGGTAAAACTCTTCAAGTAATAGCCTTGGTCCACGGCTTGATAAAAACGGCGCTTTCGACGTCTACCGCACCCAAAGTTGTCATAGTGTGCCCTCTCACGCTCATTTCAAATTGGATGGCCGAATTTAAAAAGTGGGTCGGGCCAACAGTGCTGATTTTAAGGATAACCGATCAAGATCAAGAACATCAAATTCGTAAGTTCGGCGAGCTTCAAGTATACCAAGTGATGATAGTTAATTATGAAAAAGTCGTCTCAAATGCTCAATTATTTACGGACCTAGCCAACCTTGATTTGATCGTTTGTGATGAAGGCCACCGTCTCAAACTGACTTCATCAAAGACTTGGACGGCTTTGCTGAGGTTGCCGTGCAAAAAGAGAATCATTCTTCTGGGTACTCCGGTACAAAATGATCTCAATGAATTCTATTCGTTAATCGACTTCGTCAACCCGGGTATTTTAGGCAATCCTCGTGACTTCCAACGAGATTTCGTAATGCCAATCAGCAATTCTCGAGAGATCAACAACTATGCTCCAGAGGTAAAGCAATTGGGGGAGTCTGCACTGGCTAAGTTGCTCGAAATCACCTCGAAGTTTATGCTTAGGCGAACTCTGCTGATCATGTCGTCGCACTTGCCACCACGAATTGACACCATATTATTTGTCCGACCGACCTCTCTTCAGGTCAAGATTTATGAAAAAATTCTTGCAAACTCAAGAAGGTTCGATCAAATGGATGCATTAGCAACGATCAATCTTCTTCGTAAGTTATGCAACTCCCCAAGGTTATTAGCAAATGACGAACTTTGGAAATCCATTTGTTCAGATTTTGCTGAAAGTCTAAAGATCACTCTGGGCAAAATTAATCTTTTGGTACCAATGCTTCAAGAAATTGTGTCTATGAACGAAAAAATTGTGATTGTACTGAATTTTACTCTGACGCTTGATTTGATTCAACTGGTGTTGGAGAAGTTAGAACTAGCCTTTATAAGACTAGATGGACAAACTCATGCAAAGCACAGAAGCAAGTTGGTGCGAGAATTCGAAACAAATAGTCAGATCTCTTGTTTTCTATTATCAAGTAAAGCTGGTGGTGTCGGGCTCAATTTGGTTAGCGCTCTGCGTCTTATTCTTTTCGACAATGATTGGAATCCACTGGTTGACCTTCAACTGATGGGCCGCATTCACCGCGAAGGTCAAACTAAACCCTGCTATATATACCGCCTCGTTACTACAGGTTGTATCGATGAAAAAATTTTGCAACGTCAGTTGATGAAAGGAAATTTGTCAGCAGCTTTTGTTGATCTGATTAGCGGAACAGATAACGCATTCTTCAAAGAAGATCTTTGTCAATTGTTCGAGATAGATTTGAATACAGACAGCAATACGCATGATTTGATTGCTTGTCGATGCAAATCCGACTTCATGAATGAGTCGCTAGACCTTGGTGTGGCAGGTTCTATACCAATTGATGATTCCATTGTCAGCGCAAATTCAGTACTCGAATCAATGAAAACTGCCAAGAAGGAACTGTTCAAAGTCATAGCTCGTGCTCTCAATGAGTACACTCACATCAGCACTAATACTCAAGACGTACATTCCATCAAAGACACCGCATTGAAAAAGATTTTAACGCACGAGAGTTTTGATGCGCCCGTGTCATTCATTTTAACGAAATCGTCATGATCATTGATTAGATCTATGTATATACAAGACTCGGTTTCAAGACGGAGTAATGCAAATGTACTATCTGCTTTGTTGACTCTTCCTAATGCGCTCTTCGGCTGCTCTTGCCCTTTGCTCCCTCATCAACGACATACGTTGGGCTTCCGAGAGCCCCAGCAATTCGTCAACTTTGGTATAAGAACCGGTTAATTTGCCACTCGATCTAATAGTTGGTTTTTTCATCTCTAGTTCAGTTTTTACTGCAATAGACTCTTTGATAGCTTGCTGCTTCTCTTGCTTCACTCGATCTTGCTCTGATCTTTTTTCTTTCTCCAATTCTTCCCTAGAGATCGGCTGTCCTACATTTGCAGTATCCCAATTCCATTTCGCCTCACCTAATTTATCACGAGCAACGCGAAACATGTCATGGGTCGCTGAGGTACAAATCTCTGCAGCTGTTTTACCCTGCAAATTTTTGATGGTGGGATCGGCCGAAAGATTGACAAGAAGAGTGTAGACCATGTGCGTTAAGTTGTTCGAAGCAGCGTAATGTAATAATGTTGGATAGTGCACATACTGTTTTTCTGGGGAGAAACGAAAGGTGTTAACGTCGAGTTGGTTTGATTTGAGATACGCCAAAAGCTTCGGAGCCTTTTGCTTCCTTAACAATTGAACTAACTCTTTCAGCTGGGTGTCCTCCACAGAGTCTGGAGCAGTTCTCAAAGGAGTCGGCAGCTGAGACTTATCCGGTGCGGGGTCTTTCTTTTGACTGACTTTGGGGGTGTTCACCAAATGAGTGTACAGCAAAATGGTCCAAGCACGCTTGAGTTCGGATTTTGTCGCTCTTCGAGTGGTGAAAGGAAAATTCCGAATTCGCTCGTCTCCGGGTCGTAAAACGCCGTCCTCAAAAACCAAAATTTTGCGATTGGACGCCCCATTTGCTCTCAAATAAATAGAATGGCATTCGTCCAAATCGTCTTTCCATTCAACCAACAACTCGCGAATTTCTTTGATAAGTGCTTGCTCATTATAACGGCGAATGCTCAGCCCCGCTGAATTTGCCTTACCTCTGGCATTATCACTACTCAGTTGAGAGCCGCCTTGCTTTTTACGAACAGTATACCTGTGGAATGTTTTAGACTTTAGCACATCGACGAGCATTTCCTGCTTCAGTTCCTTTTGACTCGATGGCGTCATACCTTTGATGTCTTTGAGCTTATGGTTGATAATCGCTCCTGCAAAATGACCACCGCCAATCATGAAAACAGCCAGCTTCCCATCCTTGATTGGCTTAGCCGAAAATTCCGCCAACGCTCTCTTCGGATCATCAAGCTGTTTCGGCAGAAAGTTTGCTTTGTAGATCGCAAGAGCCTCATCTTTCTCTAATTCTGGGTCTGTAAACATTATGAATGGCGTTTTGCTCGCAAGGTGGCTTACTTCGGATACTTCCTCGTCATGATGATTTGCTGAAAGCTTTGCAATAGCAAGTTCAACGCGGTCAACTTCAGCTTCCCCCTCCAGCTCCAGCTCCAGACCCAGTAGTGACTCAATCAGTTCGTTTTCAATCAAATCATTAAACTCATCCTCGGTCAATTCAGGTAATCCTAATACCTTTCGCTTGAGATTAAAACGATAGCAGTCTGAATGGTAATACTCCATATCATGCTTGGGTGAAGAGAAGTTTTCGTGGCCAAACTTTGCAACGGTATTGCTTTTCACTTCAAGCGTATTCAGGTCAAACTGAAGTAGTTTCCACTTACTGAGCGTAGCTTCATCGAGGTCGTAAATATACCTTCTCATGCTCCTTAGGATGAATTGCGCAGCGCCAAACGCATGATCGCGAAGTCAGAATTTTGTGGCGTTTGACAAAGTCTAGAAATTTAACACCGAACATCAAA
This sequence comes from Diutina rugosa, assembly GCF_008704595.1. Taxonomy (NCBI): domain Eukaryota; kingdom Fungi; phylum Ascomycota; class Pichiomycetes; order Serinales; family Debaryomycetaceae; genus Diutina; species Diutina rugosa. The sequence goes on from NW_022995115.1 coordinate 69,086, forward strand.
TGGGATGGTAAGTTCTTTGGACTAAGTGGTCGAAGCTAATCATATATTAGTGGTTGTACGTACACCGTTTAATATTGCAAAACAATGAGATTTTTGCAAATGTAAAGTCTAATGTTCGAATTTGTATTACTTTGATTCGATGTTACAAAATGAAACTATTGGTCATGCTGATTGCCAGTCATCAATAATCAGAAATACAGTCATTAATTATTATTACATACCTGATCCAAAACCCATGATAAATCCTATTCCTCCAAAATCCGTTTAAATTGACCACTTTTTCCATCCAGCTGTGAGGTCTTCCGTGATGGAAGTCTCAGCATCGATGCCAATTGAGTCGGCATCTCCAAATTAAGCAGACGTAAACTTGGTAACTTTTCCAGCAGCAGCGATGGAGCCGGTGCCACCAGAGGGGGTCCAAAATGTAACGTCTTCTTCTCCAAGTTCGGTGACAAAACTGGAGTTGTGAGAGTTGAACCCAGTGGAGTAAGTTGACGATGTGAGCTTGCCAGACTATTAGGCGGAAAAGCAGGAGTCATAAACAACAGCAGCAAATTTGTAAAAGAGTTCAGTGCCAGAATTAGGGGTGTATTCAGTCCCAGTATTCCGCCGAGAACTGGAGAATTCGGTAAGGTAAATGAAGGGGAGTTGGGCCGCGATCGCTTGAGTCGTTGCCTAACATAATCCATGTCCAGTTCTTGCACATGACGAGAAAATAGCAGCAGCGACAGTTTCAGCAGCGAGATAGCTGCACCTTGAAGATCCACGGAAAACAGTGGAGCCAGTGGAGGGTGCTCCAACGCCCTGAGACTTTGAGGGGGCGGGGGTGCCTGGGGCATAGCAGGACGTTGAGGTCTGGGAGCCAATTTTGAAGATTGCCGCCCAAAGTATTCCAGTAGCAGTGGAAGCAGCTTCAGACTCAGCAGCTCAATGTGACGCAATTCTTCCAGAGCCATCAGCGCCAAAAGATCAATATTGTTGGTAGTAGACGGAGGGCGGGGTGGAGGCAGTGGCGAAGTGCCTGTCAGAGATGCAGCCAGGTCGTTCAGCGGCGCCGGGCCGATCACGAGACTTTTAAACGCAACCCCTGATGAGGGGTTTGAATTAGTAGGTGGCAGCATCATACCACCAGCAGGAAGAGGCGGGGGTACAGCTATCGGGGGACCCGAAATGGTGCCGACAGTACCAACTGTGGAGGCTTCTTGTTCTTTCTTCAACCTTTGCTTCGTGAGATTCTTATTCCGCCTTGAATTTGGGTTGGTATGAATCCTCAAATGCCGTGTAAGCTCATCCGATCGCAGGAACCGCTTGAAACATCCAGGATAAGTGCAAGCGTGAGGCTTTTCTCCCGTGTGTGTGCGGATGTGGCGAGTCTGGTGCTCTAAACGGTGGAAAGCCTTATCACATAAAGGACATTTATAAGGCCGAGCCTGTGGATCCTTCTTATTTTTGGCGGTGGCGACCTCCGCTTTGACTGACATCTTACCTGAAGGCAGTTCTTAGGGGTCACGAAGGAGTGTGGAGAAGAAGAATTTTACTGGCATCCGCGAAATGAGAAAACCGTTTTGTCCTAGGCCTGCAGAGAGACCCCCCAAATATGAGATAGAAGTGGGGGGGGACGGGGGTGGGGTGACGCTCGAGGTAAAGAAGCCCAAAGTAACACACCAACATATAGCATTAAGTACTTCGGTCTCCGTTGATAGTACACTGATTTGTAAGCGATATCTCAGTGTTTTGTTTGTACATACCAAAGCCTTCGACTTCGCCACCATTTTCGGTTGTATGCAGCATATTGTTCATGTCAAGGGTGGTACAAAAAAAGCAATTTAAGGCAAGCCAGGTAAAGTGAGCCATGGTTTGTGGAGAACTGTGGGGCGATCGCCATCACATCCACATCTTCTATTGTCTAGTTTAACCGAATAAATTCTACACATCTTAAGTCATAACAATATCAACAACGTTGCTGGTGAAAGGTTCACAATCATAATAGGTGTCTTGCACGTGGTCATGATATCGAGTGGGGAAGCCTGAAAGTGTTGTGCCACATGAAATTGGGCCGGTAGCTGTGTAACGCGATAACTAAAATGTTAAAGTATGGAAGAAACAATCTTAAAGGAAACTTTCTACCCTGGTATCTTACCCCGTGGGGGTTGCTAACCGAGATCCGCCACCCGCAACCATCCGAAAAACTCCGGGCAAATGTACACAAACTACTCAAAGGGTCTCCCTTCACTCCCAGCAACGTCAAGTGACTAAAAAGAAGCCTGGGAGACACCCGTCCGCTACATTGCATGGAACTCGAACGATGAGTTGATGGTTTCACCCAACTTCACAATGTATAACCTTTGTAACCTAGCTCAATTTAGCGAATATTTTCGCGAAGGTTGATGAAGTCCCACGTCACACTTACATCAGGTATTAGAAGTCTTCTTTCCCCAGACAATGCACGGCCTGCAGTTGCCGCGAATTGTAGTTTCCAACGTGAAGGTAGAAATTATATTTCGGAGAGAGCTTCGGGTATTTTGATCAATTAAAGGTTGCACAGACCGTTGATTGCCATATCTCTACGTATCAGCAACAAGTGTAGCTATCCAATTCGATGATATTTGTATGCATGACATGCTCATTTTAATTGCCTCATGAAGAAAAGTTTTTCCGAAATTTTCCGAAGTCATCACATGATGTATAGTACCGGCATGTACGCTAGATGTGTTCACATACCTATATGCTAAAGACACCAAAGTATCCATCACTATTTAAAAATCACAAGGTCCATTTTTATTATAAGGCCGTCAAGGTCAGTTGATTCAAGATGCAGTTAACTTGACGAACTCGAAGAGCACGCACTTTTGAACAATAGCAAGAGTGACTAAAGTGATCATTTAAAGAGATATATGTGTTGGCACAGAACTCCATCAAATGGTTTTGACGCTACAAAACGCTATTATAGTCGGTGTTTAATATATCTACAATATCTCCATCAGTAATACAATTTTTTTTCGCGTTTTTTTCCATTGAAATGCCATACGTAGTACTTGGTTACCATTCTACGAGACGTGGCGCATTCACATAGCTCAAGGAGGCAACGAGACCGAAACACCACTAATATCCATCGTCAGTGTCATGTCAAAGCTCTTCGAGCTAGCGACTGGACACTGGCTTACCATGACCTAAGCAATGGTCATTCCGTTTCCCCGAAGCAAGAAGAAATTGATTCAAGATCAATAGAGTACATCGCGAAGAAGCCTTCCTGTCGCGACATGAGCGCGACTGGAGGTTGCACTCCTGCCGTTGTCTCATCAACTCAATCTTGCATGCATTATGTGTTGAATGTAACACTCACACCTTGGGGCAATCTAACAAACTCCCCTGGGCTTACATCGACCAACACCTATCCTCTCAAACGATATGAACAATTGAGTTAATGAGTTTACACAATGTGTGATGCAGTATTCAAATACATGTGGTTGTCTATCAATTCCCTGGATTGGTGAGGTTAACAAGTAATTTATTATTTTTAGAATTCAGAGTTACACGCGACGCGCCGCCATCGGTGAAAATTAACTTGGCACCATGGAAATTGGTAAAACTAGAGGGCCAATATAAATATATTGAGACTGAACGTAAAGTTGCAATTCTTTTAGTCTCTGCATTGAGCACTACTCAAATTTAACTGCTGTTTGTAATTCCAAACCCACTTGGCTTCATTAGCCAATCTCGTACACACGCGCAATTCATAACTGCAAGGGCTCTGCATTGAACCCTATACAGGCAAAATTAACACCAGTATATAACGAAGTCATTACCATAGAAAACTTCCTAACTAATAGCAAAATTCTTCCGCTCCTTGCAAATTAACACCATCAAAGCAAATTGTTCACAATTATATCCACATCATCGGCGCATCGTTCCAGTCAGTACGTGAAGTATGAAGTTTAATGTTAAAAATTGTGTCGCTTTGCTATTGGCTGTTCCATCAATTACTGCACAGGTGGCAGTGTACTGGGGCCAAAATTCATTTGGAGGTGAACAGCTGCTTGCCCTGTACTGCCAGACTCTGGAAGTCGAGGTGGTCCTAGTGAGTTTTTTAAACGGGTATCCTGACTTGAGTATCAATTTTGGCGGGCAATGTAATGAGAAGTTTAACTCGGGCTTATTGCATTGTTCCAAAATTGGAGAAGATATAAAGTCATGTCAAGCGCAAGGTAAAAAGATTTTTATGTCACTTGGTGGTGCTGTTGGCGAATATGGCTTTCAATCTGAGGTCGAGGGTGAAGCATTTGCGGAGGTACTTTGGAACAAGTTTGGAGGAGGTCAGGACAATGAGAGACCTTTTGATGATGCTATCATTGACGGCTTTGATTTTGATGTTGAGAACAAAAACCAAGTGGGGTATGTCGCCATGGCCAAAAAATTGCGTGAATACTTCAGTGAGAGTTCACGTCAGTATTACCTTTCTACCGCTCCTCAATGCGTTTATCCCGATCAGAGTGTTGGGGATTTGATGCTGCAGGTGCCTTTAGATTATGCATTTGTGCAATTTTACAACAACCCTTGTGCTGTTGAAAAAAATTTCAACTGGAAAACTTGGAGCGATTGGGCTGCTAATTCTCCCAACCCAAATGTAAAGCTTTTTTTGGGTTTGCCTGGAGCGCCATCAAGTGCAGGCTCCGGTTATATTGATTCAACAACCATTTGTGAAACCATTGATAACATTCGAAGTTCGCCCAATTTTGGAGGAGTAATGTTTTGGGACGCCAGTTCGAGTTTTGGAAATGGCGACATGGTGTCTGTTGTTAATAATCATATAAATGGAATTGGCCAGTTCATCCCACCGCCTCAGGAAAGTTCGGCTTCTATGTTGCTGCCTGGCGAAGCCAGCTCATCGGTGGCCAGTATCTTGTTACCTTCCCTGAATGAGATCAATGAGCACGGCGGAAGTTATGCATTTGGCACACCAACTATCATGCGTGATGACGAATCCTCAGCTACAACCAGTACTATGGGTACGCCGCCAACGCTGGTGACACTTGATGAATCTTATGATACCAATTTGACAGATGCTAACTTATATCTTGAGGGTATTCAGAAAGGGGTACAAATCAACGCAGAATCCTATGACGAAACTCTGACGCAAGTCACCTACGAAACAGTTCTCGAAATTGTTCCTATGGGTAACGATGACTCTGAGAAAACTACGACCAAAGTCTCCCCGAACCCCACTGGAGCACCTAATCCCGACACCAGTGGAAGTCAAGCCGAAACTACTGCCGGCGTAAGGCCTCATCATCACCATAAAAAGTTGGCATTCACGACTGTAACAGCCTACACGACAGTATATGTATGAATAAAACGATCTGCCATTCGAAAGCGTCGTCTTCTTCGAGTATGACCCTCTCGTAACTATTAATATGTCATGTGATTCAATGCAGACCCAGCTCATCGCTTTTTTTTTTTTAGACAGGTTCGCATTACACATCTGTCTGCAGTTTGGCTTTTACTACAAGATATTAATACAACTAAATCACACCTGGGTCCCACAAAACTTTCAATTCTTGTTCTGACAAACTTCTATTTTGCATTCGGTCGAAGTCTGAAGATTTCCATACCTATATTGTGCATACCGTATAAAGTTTGATGAAGCGTATCGTTGCAAAGTGCTGTGCAGAACTTTTCATACGAATAGAAAGAACTACGCACACATCTTGCAACTAGTCTTCCATCATTAAAATCAAGTCATAGATTTTATGTTGTTCTCTTTTGATGTGACCTCGTATCTTTTGCACACCCGCGATTCGATATATGATGGATCTTAGACTAATGTTGTATGACGTAATAAGCTTCCTCACTAGATGTCCACAGCGCGTGTCTATCATATATTTTCGTAATATCCCACCAAAAGTTGAGACACAGCGCCCATGAGAAGTTTAATATGGGCTTTATTGACGGCAATAGTCGCTGCTGAAAAGCTTGAACTGTTGGCTTCTGCGCCGCTTACGTTAAGTGAGGCTATATCACCGTCGAATTTACCATCTCAAACACTTCAGCCCAATGAAGGCTCAACACTGTGTGGTCCAGGGTCAAGCCAATGCGTTTATGCTTCGGGATATGAGGCCCAGTTATGTCCCGTGGTAGATGGCCAACTGACTAAGAAGTTGGAGAACCCTCAACATCTTCAGTGCCTATGTCTTGTTGATATGGTTTATTGGGATAGTCTTGCAAAATGCCGATGCAATGGGCTCAGTGGAGCGAAGCTCAAGGAAAAATTCTGCTCCACTTTGAATTCAACATTTAGCGAAACCATGGTTTTCAATATGCCCTCAGAATATTACGATGACAATTCGAGTGACGCAAAGACCGTTTCGAATTCCTTCAACCTCACCGGAGAACTTTTAACAGACGACTATTGGAATACAAGAGTACCGACGCTGTCTCTGGCATCAGAAATTTTGACTACGAGTATAGACAATACTCTGGCGTTGAATGAAGCATACTTGGTGGATATTGGTTCCACCCTCAAGGCATATATGGCATATATTATTTTCTTCATTTGAGTAATAGATTGGAGTTTCCAGAGAAACGAATGTCAATTTGCTAAATTGATACACCAGTAGAAGAAGCGGAAAACCTCACGTAAATATCGCTAGCAGCTGGTAGACAATGGGCGAACCTTATGTTTCGTTTCTCAAATTGGCCCGCCGGCTGCTACCGAAAGATATAGCTCAGAAACGTCATAGAGCGTTGACACGAGCTTTCCGACCTTTGTTTCACCAGAGCAATGAAAAAGTGATACGAAATACAGCAAATGTGTGTTAAATTTACTAAAGCAAAAACATGCCACAGATCATTAACGACCCCAACATACATGAAATGCCAACACTAGTCGTTTTGGCATTGTTCTTCTTGTCACTGGAGCTAGAACCACTGTGACTACTACTTCCAGTGCTCAATTGGGCATTTTGAGTATTTTCCATTTGGGAAGCAAACAGAGTGACAGCGGAGGCGGTTTGCAATCCGGAAATGGTACTAGTGATTACCTCGATATTCTCTTCATCGGTAAACTTAACTTGAGCCATGGATATAATCATGTCATCCAAATCATATACGATGTAGGCATTGCGCAAGAAATTGTCGCCCAAAACAAGATAAGGATTGGAAGACGAGTCGCTGTCTTGCGTCATGATCCCTAACATGCAATATTTACTGCTGGACGTGCCAACTTGCATATCTGTAATGGGAACACGAATGACTTTCCCAGCGAAGTCGAAGTCAAGGTAAGCATTCAGGTCCGTGATGCATTCCATCATATAACCACCGTTTCTTTGAGAATAGTCAGCGTTGAGTGCATTTGCAATGGTTTGAACCATGGCCTTAGGCAAGTAAGTTAAAGTTGTACCTGAGTCCAACAACGCCGGGTATTTGTTGTTAGTAACACTGATGTTTTGATTATTGCTTCCAACGAGGTTGATGCCATAGAGTGGAACCTCCAATCGAATAATTTGATGGGTCAACTTTTCCAGAGAAACGATTGGCAACGCTAAAAGATCGCCCTCGTATTTAGCGTGATCAACACCACCAAACAAAATGGAACCTGTCTTAGCATCTTGTGAGTTAAGATACAAGGAATACAAGTTTTTTGCAATTTTTCCTTGTTCCTTAAGCTTCATCGGCAAATTCAGATACTTATTAAGGGTTGATTCAAGTCCCTGAAGACCGATACCAAGCACCCCCACATCAGAAGAAGATTTATTTGCCACTGCAAACGTTAAACCGTCGACGAAAGTTTGATCAAACCCAACTCGATCAGTACCCCAAACCCCCTTTGCAGCGGTGCCGTCCGCGTATTGGATAAAAAACAGTTCGCTTTGGTTTACCTTCCACAGGTTCAGCAGTTCTGTGGCGAAAGATCCCAATTTGGTGCATTCTCCAGACCCATCGCTAGAACCAGTAACATCACCAGTCGCAGGTGCATTCAGATAAAAGATTGTGGTGAAGGCAAATGGATTCCACTTGTTCTCTGTCTTCGAGGGGTCTGTGTTTTCATCGGTAGTTCCCAGCGGCTCGTCGCGCTTGTGTTGACGTTCAAGAAATGCCTCAAAATTCCGATAGTCCCGCTTTTGAGTCAGCGGTGCGAGGCAGTTAACATCATGAGAGGACACCCAAAGATCCGACAGACCGGTATCGACAAGAACTTTGACTTCATCTGAATTCAGCCCGAACTTAAGAGTGCACATGTAATAAGTCTGTGCATTTGTCAACTCCATTTCCGCTGAATCCCGCTTCCGCAACATAGGAGGTTCAACACCCCCGGGTCCTTGAGCTTCAATCAAATTGTTGCCTCTTCTAACAGTGAAATCAAGTCGAAGCGGTTCGAATGCCATGGCAACGACCGCCATACCAGATAACTTTAAGAGCTTCATGGTGTCAGTACAGTAATGCTATTTTTTTCACCGTTCTAGCAATATAAATGTTTCTAGGCCTGCAGGTGTACACAGCCTCTGCATGACGAGCAACGCCGACGCGAGGTAATTGTGTTCTGAAAGTCTCGCGGCTTGGCAAATGTCACACTTGCGGAAGAGGACAACTCCTTGATTGATGCATCTTTAACGATTCGATTACGTTCATCCTAAAACACTTTTTGCGCTTTGTTTACCGCTGGTATTATGGCAAACGTATGTGGTTTTCTCAACACAATGTTGTGTGTGGGCTCTAATTATTACGCTACACAAACCTTTCAATTCAGTCACGAGAAACTTTACAGCTCACAGGCATAGTTTGTCAATGATCATTGGCGGTTCTGTGTTCGCGTGCCAAGAATCCATATGAGGCTACATCAAGGCTGAGTTTCTGCTAGTAGTATATTTCAATACATCATCAATAATTTCAACGTCTTCGAATCAAACTCTTACCAGCTTACGCATTGCCACCAAACCCTTCTGTTGGTTTGCCCATGCTACATTTACAGGGGAAAATTTGAGCACCTCTTTCCATGCAGGAATAGGCTCTTTACCACCAACCAGTTCAAGTTCCGCCCAATGACAAACAACGTTGAAATGTAAGTTCTCAAATTCACGACCGTCTAGCATTTCACTATCGTCGTAGATGCTGGGAACCCAATGAAAGCCAAGATGCCATTCAATATCCCAATCAAGCTTGTTCAACACCAACTTATTAATCCCAATGAGCCTCTTGAATTGATAATTACCATTCTTATCAATGGAAAATCCTTCTGGAATTCCAGCGGCAGTGTGGTCAATTGTGGACGTATGATTTGCAGTACTGCGATACACAATAACGGTCTTCACTGGATGATCCCGATAATATCTTCCCGTCGCAGTCTCATTAAATTCTAGAGTGCAGTAGCGGTTTTTGGGAGTATGAATTTTGATCTCACCAACCAACAACCCGAAAGGGGCACCAGTTGCGTCCGTCGAGTTCTTTAAGACTTCGACTTTAATGTAATCTTTGTAACTCTTCACGTTCTGATCGAAAACAGGCCATAGTTCCAGCCTGATGCGACAGTCGTACAAACCATCATTTCGGGATTCGCAATTGACTTTGTCACCCTGCACTTTTACCAGAGGCAAATCTTGAAGAACCAGCTTCAAGTGCGATTGTTGAGGTCCAATAACGTTGACATGGTTCGAAACACTATCAGCCAAATCAAGGGTTTGCAAAAAATACAATTTGAGTGGATTTTCGGTTGTGAATGGGTTCACAAGCAGAAGATATAGCAATCCAGTCCCAATTTGGGCTAATAGCAAGTACACGACAAAACGGTTGAGTTTGAAAACAAATGGTAAGAAAGGAAGCGCCCATGCGATTGCTGCCCATCGACAAAGTCGAAATACGAGCTCTTGGGATTCAAGAGATTCTTGCACCAGCTTGGCGAGACCATCAAGCACCAACCACCCTGAATTATAAATGAGATACAGAGGCACAGCAACTGTAAGAAGAAACTGAGCCCACCAATCATAGCTGTGACTTTTCCTCTCATATGAAAATGAATCAGAGTCAGCTTTAACATTTGTCAAGAGCAGAGACTGCCCACTTGACTGATGAACGTCCTCAGTGGCGCCATACTCCGCATCATTGCTGGCAAGCAAATGGTCAGACTCGGAGTCAGCCAATCTATTCTCTTGAGTAACTTTGGGTACCTCATTGACTTGTCGACGTTTACAAAATGACCACCCTAAGAGTCCGACAATCCCAGCTGCCAGTTGTAAGACATACACGATTGTAATAAAAAACTCACCTGTATGATCATCCAACGGCTTGTTTTGATTTAATTTGACAATTGAATACATCATCAAAACCCACCAAACCACAGCCAACTCGAGAATTACAACCAATTTCTCATCATGATTAGTCAGGCGACGCAGGCGAGTGATCCAATTAATCGAATTAAGTAAAATGTAATTCAAAATGATGAATACTGCAAAAAGTGTCAAAAGCACCTCTGTTTTGGCAACGTTTGGGACAAGCGGATTAGTGTTTTCTATGAAAATATCCTCCACAAACTTTGTACCCAAAGCCAGAATCACCAACAGGCATGGTACCTTGATCACATCTATCATACTGAAACTCCAGCTTTGTTTATGGAGCACGACAAAAAACAACAATCCCAGAACAAAGGGAAACACAACTGCTATTAAGAGCCCCATTTGAATGCTCTTTCTGGCAGATAAAACAAAAAAAAATCGCAAAAAACTTGTGTATAAGGCTGGATCTGTCAGCTCGGCATTCTCGTCGCCAAGTTCCCCAGTCCTGCTCGAAAATTCGAGCGTGAAGTCAAGTGCATTCGATAACATATGCCATAACGATCGCTTATTTGCGTGCCGTATGTTATCTTCAGTTGTATGGTAAATATCTCGAGGCTTGTAAAATGCGAGATCCAAACCTCTCAATCCCCCAATTTCTTTGTACACTTTATAATCAGTTTCACTGCGAATTAAACGATTTGCAAAACCTTGTTGGAATAAAGAGTTAGCATAAGGATAGCGAACCCTAAACAGATTAACCATCTCGTAATCCGTACCGCGAAAAAGGATCGCCTTACCACCTGCACCCGTTCCCTCCAAATTGAGAAAGTAGCCGACTTCTTTGAACCAAGGGTGCGATATGAAAGTGCGAGCTCCACTCAAACCAAACTCTTCATGGTTGTTGAAATTGAATATGACTGTACGTTTTGGTTGGACCCCATTTTGAAGAAGGTAATACAATACACCCAACATCAGTGCTATACCCATTCCATCGTCGGTAACTCCATAACTCAGAGGAACTGAGTCAAAATGTGCGCTTAACAATAAAGCTTTCAATTTCGAATTTGTACCATTGACCCGCACTACGACGTTGTTCGACTCATAGTAGTTCACCGTAGAACCCTCCGCCCACATTTCCACGCTAGTAGCATTCGAATCATTGTCAACGTCCACAAAGTTCTGAGGGCTTCTTTTGAGTGCTTTATGGATGACACTCTCGATATACTTGTGTGTTGCATCGTTTCCACTCTGAGCATAAGAATGGTGGCGAGAACCGATGATTTGAATGTCCAACCAGGCACGCTCCAAAACGTTTTTTTCAATTGTGTCATTAGGTAAGGGTACCATCATCAAGGAATTGTCAATGGCTGATAAAACGATCGTAGCAATCCACACCATAGACACTAACAATGTAAGCAGAGTCTTGCGGTACCCAAACAAAGCTCGAAATGTCAGAACTATGAAATTGCACAGATCTGCATTGGCATCATCTTCATTTCCCAGGTTTGTCAGGGAAGCCATGTTTTACAAACGCTGAAGGCTATTGATGGAATTGCGCGAGAGCTTGTTTACATAAAGCAAGCACTTACTTCGCACGGCGTAAACAATAGAATGTTAATAACCTAAATTTATGTTGAGCTCTGTAGTTATGAAGGGATGTAAAGAAAATGTATAGATTTTTCTAAGCTTGTTTCACTTAATATAAATCAAGCCTACATACTATTCAACATGTCGCCAAAAGCCGTGACCCTCAGATGACAGTGCGAAAAATAACCCCATGAAAAGTTCTTGGACTTAGACAAATGCAATTTCCTTCTTTGAAAAACGATTTAATTTTAAGGGCAGCATTGGGCGAAAAGGTTGAAAGGCCCCCCGTCTGGATCATGGTACGTTTTGTTATTTACATATGATGAAGATGTCATACTAACATTAGCGGCAAGCAGGGCGATACTTGCCTGAGTATCATGAGGTCAAAGGTGACAAAGATTTCTTCGAAACTTGTCGGGATGCAGAGACGGCTGCGGAAATCACCATTCAGCCGGTGGATCGTTATGATGGATTACTCGACGCCGCCATTATTTTTTCAGACATTTTAGTCATCCCTCAAGCGATGGGGTTTGAAGTCAATATGGTCGAAGGTAAAGGCCCCGTGTTCGCTGAACCGCTTCGAGACGTGAGCGATTTGAAGCGTGTAAACATGAAGCCTGATATCCTCAAGGAGTTGGATTGGGCATTTAAGGCTATTACATTGACGCGAATGAAATTAGATGGGCGAGTCCCGTTATTGGGTTTTGTTGGAGCTCCCTGGACTTTGTTAGTTTACATGACAGAAGGTCAAGGCTCTAAGATGTTTCGATACGCAAAAGAATGGATTTACTCCCACCCCGATGAGTCGCATCAATTATTGCAAGCTACAGCAGAGGCTTGTGTCGAGTTCTTAGCCCAACAGGTTGTTGCTGGCGCGCAAATGTTGCAAGTGTTTGAATCGTGGGCAGAAGTGTTAGGTCCCGCAGAGTTCAATGAATTTTCTTTGCCGTATCTCCGTTACATTTCCAAAAACTTGCCCCGTAGGTTAAAGGAGTTGGGTGTGGTGGAACGCATTCCCTTAACTGTTTTTGCTAAGGGTGCTTGGTATGCCTTGGATGATTTATGCGAATCGGGTTATGACACTGTCTCTTTGGACTGGTTGTACAATCCCGAAGACGCCGTCAAAATTGTCAACGGGAGAAGAATCACTTTGCAAGGTAATTTGGACCCTGGCGTCATGTATGGCCTGGATGAGGTCATCACCCAAAAAACTGAAGCCATGATCAAGGGATTTGGTGGTGGCAAACAAAATTACATTGTCAACTTTGGCCATGGCACACACCCTTTCATGAAGCCAGAAAAAGTTGGACACTTTTTGAAAGAATGCCACCGTATTGGTAGCCAATAGACGACTGTTATAAGTTCAGCGCTAGCTTTTACAGCTGCAATAGCATAGTTCAAGTTGCCAGATAATTTAATTACATTTGTCAGTTTACATAAAATAGAGTTCTTGCTGCAAGGTCAGACGGTCGGTTCATCGATTGGCTGTTCTTTGCGTGCTTTCCGCTCAAGATACCTCTGATTCACGACATCTGGTGTTTCCCCCACCTTTCGCTCGGCGAGTGGGGTATACTTTTTGAATTTTCTTCCACATCCGTCTCCAACATTCACAGATCCACCATGAATCGTAGTGTTCTGTTGGAACAGTCCGCCAATATACCATTCATCCATGAGTTTAGCCATGTTCAGTTTGAGTCGATAGTCGCTGAGCATCCCTCGAAACTGAGCATAGAACTTGGGAGCTCTCAGATCACTTTCAATCCACTCCATTTGAGGGTAATGGCAATTATAAAGAACCAATGGTATATCGTTTGCCATTTCATAGACAGGACGTGCCGGGTATTTCAGAATATCCAACATTGCGGTCACAATGGAGGGCTCTTCAAGCTTTTGGCCAACCATGAAAAGAATAGCCATCATGCACCGCACCTGATGCCATAAGAAAGCCAGACCTTTAAGGTCAAGGTACCAGATGTCATCCTTGAGATGACAAATAGATGCGCCGTGCACCTCTCGCATGAAGTTCGTGATTTGTTTTGATCCATCAAGTTTGCAGAAATTACGGAAATCATGAACACCCTCATAAAACTTGGCACCTTGTTTCATCAAATCGATATCTAACCCTTCAGAGAAAAAAAAGTAGCGGTAGTGTCGATACAAACACAGGAAGCGAGCGTCAAAGTCTTTGGGAGGTCGCAAACAAATTGCTGTTACTCGTATATCCGTGGGAAGCATCAGATTGAGTATCAGCATGTAAGGTAGCTCTTTGTCATCATTAGTTTGCTTCTGTTGAGCTTCTGGAGAAAGCTGCGATCTCACCCTAAGCGAAATTACCTGATTCATGGCTGAAACACCTCTATCCGTTCGACCACATCGACTAAATCCACAGCAATCAGGATCAGCTTTTTCGATCAATTTGGCTTTGGCAAGTGCTTCAACGATGCATTGTTCGACTGTAGGAAGGGGCGTTGGCTCATATTGGTACGCCAAACCACTATAGTTCCATCCAAGATACGCAAATTTGATGGCAATAAACCTTTGATGCTGTTCATGGAATGCAAATTGCTTCTTAGCCTTCTTCGGGGTCGGAGCAGAGGTATCTGGTTTCAAATGAACCTGAGTGGAGCTAGTGTGACGCGATGTCTCAACGGAGCCAACCCCGTTCTCCAATTGTTCGATGCGTTTGATGAGCTCTTCCTTAGACCATTCGGCGTATTTAACTTCAGCTAGTCCCCTCTTGATCATTCCCCCTATGTTACGCATCATCGCGGGATCGCGATGAGCGCGACTGAACCCAATCATGAAACCTTCGAAGGCGTCTTTGGCATGGACTGATCTCAGGTATGAGCTTACTCCATGGCTTCGAGATGCAGTCGTACTGTTGGGATTTCCTCTGATGACACCAGTGCAGGCGTCAACAATTCCTTTATTAGCTGGGAACAAGGATGTTGTCGTTGAGGCGGTAACTGGTTCAGGGAAAACATTATCATTTGTCATACCTGTGCTCCAGAAAGTTAGTGAACGTTTGTTTGGAAAGGCCGGCGAAGAGGAACCTGAGCCGCTTAAAAAAGGTCATTTTGTGGCAATCGTGATGTCGCCCACTCGAGAACTTGCAGCCCAAATAGAGAAAGTGTTTAAGCAAGTTCTCGACTTTTGCCCACACGACATAAATACGCAATTACTTGTGGGTCAAGTTGCTAACGCCCGAGAAGACTTTGAAATATTCAGAAAGCAAAACTCCCATATACTTATTGCTACCCCGGGGAGGCTTCAAGATTTTTTGAACAACCAACAACTTAAAACCCTGAGCGTCGAAATAGTAATCTTAGATGAAGCCGACAAATTGTTAGATGTCTCATTTTCGAATGATGTACTCACCATACTCAAGCGCTTGCCGAAGCAAAAACGCATTGGCTTGTTTAGCGCAACACTTTCATCAGCTGGTGATAGCGTGTTTCGTACAGGCATGAATAATCCCGTGAAGGTAACAGTCAAACTGAATGCGAAGGCAGCTCCAGAATCTCTATCAATTTTTTATGCGATGATTGACCCCGAACGAAAAATCACGACTCTATTGACATTACTCGAACAATATCAATTCAAAAAATGCATTGTATACGTTCCTACTTGCGTGGGCGTGAAGCATTTTTACAACATGTTTTCAAGCTACGAGTCGTCACTCTCATGGACCTCACTTCATGGGCTGTTAACTACGAAACTGCGTTTAAAGGCGCTCGATCAATTTACAGAGAATATTGGTAAACTGGTTCTTCTTACTACCGATGTTGCAGCGCGAGGTATCGATATTCCTGACGTTGATTTGGTCATCCAGTTGGACCCTCCCACAGACCCTGACGTTTTCCTTCATCGCTGTGGACGCACGGGTCGTGCCAATAGAGTGGGCCAAGCCATTGTATTTTTAAATCCTAATGAAGATGGATACGTTGATTTTATGGAAATTAAGGGCGTCAATATGAAGGAAATTGAGGTCGCCTCAAAACCGCGCAGTTTCAGACAATGGATGCTAAACGATAGAGCTCGCCACGAACTTGCCGTTCAGGCTTATGTTGGGTTTGTCCGTTATTATTCTAAGCATGTTGCCCTGTCCATTTTTCGACGTGCAACTTTAGACTATATTGGCATAGCACGTCTGTATGGACTACTCAGATTACCCAAGATGCCAGAACTGAGGTATATTGCCGACATACCTGTGGATGGCTGGTTGGGAGACGTGATTGATATGGATGCCTATGCTTACGCTGATCCAGCCAAAGAGAAGCAAAGACTCGATACCTTGGCGGAGACAAAAGCTCAAAAGATCGCAGACGCCAAGCAACGCAAACTCCAGAAAAAGAAGAACGAAGCATGGCTGACAAAAGTCGAGAAGAAGGAGGGCAAGCTTGAAAGACGTGAGCGCATGAAGCGAAAGCGCGAAGAGTTAGAAAATCAAGAACCGCTGGATTCAGAGGCTGAGGTCGATTGGAAAGACCTTGTAAGAGCGAATAAAAAGAAAAAGCTGGGTGACATTGTACAATTCGATGATTTATAAACTTTGCTACGTCCGCCATGACGCCCCCAACAGGCGCACACCATCATAAATAAACAAATTATCAACTGGCACATATTGCATTGTAGCCAATTTCAAAATCTCTTGTGACACAACACCACCCATGAAAGCACACATGTTGTGATAATCTCTTGTTGAGTGAGCCACCAATTCTGCTATGGTATCAGTAATCAGTTGCGGTAAGTCTTGTTTCTGGATTATTTTCTTGAACTCGTTCGTCACTGTTTTGAAATCGACCTGCGATTCCTCAACATTCTTTAAAGCGAGCATACCAAAGTATATCGCTAGTAAGTTCATGTTTCTGCTCGTACCCTCGGTTTTGGAATCGAGTAAGCTTTCAATCAATGCATGAGAGTAAGCAGACGCCGAGCCTTCTGCAACATATAACTGGCGAGCATTCTTACAAAACAGCTTAATGACTTGATCATCGATATCATCGATATCACGACCAATCGAGATCATCACATATTTGACCTTTTCGAGGAACTTAGCCTGATCGACAAGAGATTTTTCATGATAAAGTTTTTGCATTGCCACGTAGGATTTAGTGTCAGACACCATATCAGGGAATTCCCCCAGCAACGGAAGCGAGCCCACCTCCGAAATAAAGAGCTTCAAGGAAGCCACCAAGATCCAGAAAATAGATGATTCTTTAGAAACCTCTGCTTTTTCACTTTCAAGTATCCGAGCAAGTTCTGGTGGGATAACTGTCTTGTGCAAGGCTCGAATATAACCTTCTTTCGCCTCGCTAAAATTTCCTTCTGTCGCCAAGTTCCGCAGCATATCAGCGATTGAGCTTTGAAATTGTAACTTCTCGGCATAGAGCTTTGGGGCTGTGCCATTATCATGTATCCACTTTTGGAGCGCTTTTATGAAGATCACAATGTAAGGTACGTGTGCATGATCGACGTCATTCAAGGTAGATAAGTCAATAGAATCCACATAGGATTGTAATTCTGGCCATGGCTTATCTAGCCTCAAGTCCAAAAGTTTTGAAGGATCGTGCGTCTCGATGACTGTTACCTCAGGTACAATGATTCGGAGCGCGCCATAGTACCCGATGGTATCGACGACTAGCAAGGGAATCAGATTATCCCACAATATTTGTTGAAGAACCGTAAAATCTTCGACTAAATCCAGTACGACAACACATGTAAATCGCGACCAGAATGTATTATCCAACTCTACCAATGGACGTAATTCATGGTGCCCATGGACTGCTGGGTTAAGATGCGATAAATGTTTTGCAATTGATTCGGCTCTTGATTTCCCAATATCAGCTTCACTTAAAAAAAAGTTGCCACCCAACGATTTCAATGTCACCTTTGTAGAGTCCACGATTGTGAACTGGCCAACTCCGGGTAGCACCAAATTCTTCAAGGCTTCCGTCCCTGTCGGAGTTGCATTGACCAAGCAAACGTGGGCTGTTTCAAGATTGCTCTGCCCAGCATTAGCCCAAAGGCGTATTTGTCTATCATAACGGTTCATACAATTATATCGAGTGCGAATATCCTAATTTACATAATGTGACATTTGTCCTGGGACCCACCACGCCAATCGCGAAATTTTTCCTGGTTCCGTTCACGCAATTTCTGCTTAACCTCAATCGGGAAGTAAACTTCCATCTTTTTCATAGCCTCAACATCTAGATGAGATCCGTCTGCAGCCATGATGGCTCTGGAAGATCTGCAAATAGGACAGTCTCCTTGTTCTTGTTGCTTCATTTTCACAAGGCATCGTACACAAAATCTGTGTCCACAATCTAGCTGAATTGGTTTGTATGCTATCAGCATACACACGGGGCATGTGTAATCTTCAAGCTGTGGAACTAAAGCGAGGATTTGTGACTGGATAACGTAACAAATCAGTTGAGCAAGCAGACCGCCTTTTATGAAGACATGGTCGTCCAGGACTAAACGTGGAAACGTGTTCTTGATGCCGAAATTTGTTTGTTTGTCGAACTTTTTAAGAATCTTGCGCAAGGCTGTAGAATTCATTTGCTGGAATTGGAGCATCTTGAGTAAATGAAAATTCATTGCGACAAATCTGTTGAACGTCGATAACAGTTGCCGTTGACTGAACTTATCCAAAATTTTCAGTTGCCTCATGTTCAACAAGAACTGCTCTAAATTCTGTTCAATCTTGTCACTGTCTCTCTCAGCGGCCAGCAGGTTGGACTCGTTATAACGAAAGTACACTTCCAGATCTATGTACACTCGAAACAATTCTCGCCAGGCGTACAAATCCTTTCGCGATTGCGATGGCAGAGATAAGGTTTTCACTTGTTCCGATATACTCTCACACTCTGTAAGCAACTTTCGTTCTTCTCGTTCACGAAGCTCATCTAGCTGACTCAACTCATTTTCCAACATCGTGAAAAATTTAACGTCAGAATGAAGCAGTACAACAATTGTTCCATCGTCTTTGATTTCAGTTATTGTTGGCCTTATCACGCTGTTCGTTGGTTCATTGACCACGTGGGCATTGCTTTCCACTCTTTGACGAAGCTGAGACCAAATCTCAGGATGGACATCGTCTCCCGGTAAAATTTCAAGTCTGGGCACAATGCTGGTACCTGATTTTCCTTTGGTAAGCGTATATTGAGCAAGTTTGCGGTTTTCTGGTGAAATATCCACCTCTTCTGATCCTAGAAGCAACTTGGAGGTGGCCTTAGAAAGCCCAAGTATTTCGAGCTCTCCCACAATCATATTAATGCATTTCTTCAAGGCTTTGTACTGTATAGCAGCTTCAACCCATTCCTCTGGTAAATTCTCGGCTTCAAGCTGACGTTCTAATTGTTTGCCAAACTTCATGATTAAGTTTCAATGAAGCTACATGACTTAGAAATTGGTAGTGCATGCAAAACATGCCACATGCGGCGTGGACACATGGCTCATCGTTAACATTAACAGGTTCGTAATGACAAATCCGCTCCGTACAGACTCAGATGTGTTTAGAATGTCATTTAAATAGAAGGAAGTAATTCGACACAAAGTACTCGTTTCTTCAAACTGTACCAATACAATAACCGTTTAATTTTGTGAATTGCTTTTTGCACAGCCAGTGATGCGCTAGAATCTACGGCCAAGAGACAATTTAAGAACCATAATTCTGCAAAACTTGAGATGTAAAACACTAATTGAGAGAAGTAGATGGAACAAATTTCTCCTATTTCTTCAGTTTTCCATCACGACCGTTGGTTTCTTTTCAGCATGCAGGTAATTCGATGACCGCCGCACATTCCGGATTGGGAACATCTGCTAGGAAAAAATTTTTCACTACAAAAGCACATCGCTCCCCCTATAGACTTTTTTTTCTCACCACGATGACTGCTGCTAGTGAAGAGAAGTACTCGGCTGAGGTGCTTACTGAGTTGTTGAAGAAGTTGCAAGTGGCTGACGACAAGGATGAAGCTGCCGCCAACGTGGCCTCTTTCCTTAACTCGTCGATCGCTGAACACGATGCTCCTGTCGAGTTCTTCCAAGACTTGAAGAAGGAGATCAACTCGAAGGACGCTGCTACTTCGATTGCTGCTTTGAACGCCTTCGCTCACATCGCTTCGCCCAACGGTTTGACCCCCACCGTTGAACCTTACTTGGTTGACCTTTGTCAAGATGTCGCCGCCAAATCTGGTGACAAGAAGAAGGAGGTTGCTGATGTTGCTGCGGCTGCTTTGTCCGGCTTGTCTGCTGCCATTACTCCCAAGGCTATCAAGGCTTACTTGCCTCGCTTGACTGAAAACTTGTCGACCACTAACAAGTGGACCGAAAAGATCGCCATTTTGAAGGCTATTCAAGTTTTGGTTGACTCTGCTAAGGCCCAAATTGCTTTCCGCATGCCTGAATTGATTCCTGTTTTGTCGGAAGCCATGTGGGATACCAAGAAGGAAGTGAAGGAAGTTGCCCACCAAACTATGGAGAAGGCCACCGAAACTATTGACAACAAGGATATTGAAAAGTTCATTCCTGAATTGATCGACTGTATTGCCAACCCCTCTAAGGTTCCCGACACCGTTCACGTCTTGGGTGCCACTACCTTCGTGTCGGAAGTCACTATGCCCACTTTGTCGATTATGGCTCCTTTGTTGTCCAGAGGTTTGGTTGAACGTGAGACTGCCATCAAGAGAAAGTCGGCTGTCATTATCGACAACATGTGTAAGTTGGTCGATGACCCTCAGGTCATTGCTCCTTTCTTGAGCAAGTTGTTGCCCGCTTTGGAATCTAACTTCAAGACTATTGCTGACCCCGAAGCCAGAGGTGTCACTCAACGTGCTTTGCTTACTTTGAAGAGAGTCGGTAACGTCGGTGAAGACGGGAAGATCCCCGAAATCTCCACTGCTGGTGACATCGCTGTCACTTTGAACGAATTCCAAAAGTTGACTAAGGACAAGAAGATCGACAAGCGTTTTGACGTTGCTCAAAACTACATCGCTGCCATTGCTGGTGACCTCATTGACGAACGTGACACTTCTGCCGAAGCCTGGACTTTGTCGGTCGTTCCTTTCGCCACTATCTTCTTGCACGAAGCTGAAGCTAAGGAAATCGTGGAAGCCTTCAGAAAGGCTGCCGTTGAAAACATTCCCAAGCCTCCCACTTTCGAAGATGAGGAAGATGAAGGTGAAGACTTGTGTAACTGTGAGTTCTCCTTGGCTTATGGTGCTAAGATCTTGTTGAGAAACACTCAATTCAGATTGAAGAGAGACAGAAGATACGGTTTGTGTGGTCCCAACGGTGCTGGTAAGTCTACTCTTATGCGTGCTATTGCCAATGGTCAGGTTGAAAACTTCCCTTCTCCTGAGGAATGTAAGACTGTTTACGTCGAACACGACATCGATGGCACTCACGCTGACACGACCGTTGCTGAGTTCGTCATCGAAGATGGTGAAGTCGGTTTGACCAGAGAAGTTGTCGAAGACAAGCTCAGAGAATTCGCTTTCACCGATGAAATGATCAACATGCCTATTCAATCGTTGTCTGGTGGTTGGAAGATGAAGTTGGCTTTGGCTAGAGCCGTGTTGAAGAACGCTGACATCTTGTTGTTGGATGAACCCACTAACCACTTGGACACTGTGAACGTCGCCTGGTTGGTTAACTACTTGAACACTTGTGGTATCACTTCAATTATCGTGTCGCACGATTCTGGTTTCTTGGACAAGGTGTGTCAATACATCATTCACTACGAA
Source organism: Diutina rugosa (assembly GCF_008704595.1). Taxonomy (NCBI): domain Eukaryota; kingdom Fungi; phylum Ascomycota; class Pichiomycetes; order Serinales; family Debaryomycetaceae; genus Diutina; species Diutina rugosa. The sequence goes on from NW_022995115.1 coordinate 90,684, forward strand.
GGTCTCAAGTTGAGAAAGTACAAGGGTAACCTTTCGGAATTTGTCAAGAAGTGCCCTTCTGCTCAATCTTACTACGAATTAGGTGCTTCCGACTTGGAATTCAAGTTCCCTGAACCCGGTTTCTTGGAAGGGGTTAAGACTAAGCAAAAGGCTATTGTTAAGGTGCAAAACATGACTTTCCAATACCCTGGTACTGCCAAGCCCCAAATTCAAGATATCACCTTCCAATGCTCCTTGTCTTCTAGAATTGCTGTCATTGGTCCCAATGGTGCTGGTAAGTCTACGCTTATCAACGTTTTGACCGGTGAATTGTTGCCCACCAAGGGTGATGTTTACGTTCACGAGAACTGTCGTATTGCCTACATCAAGCAGCACGCTTTCGCCCACATTGACTCGCACTTGGACAAGACTCCTTCAGAATACATTCAATGGAGATTCCAAACTGGTGAAGACAGAGAAACCATGGACCGTGCTTCTCGTCAAGTCACTGAATCTGATGAGAACGCTATGAACAAGATCTTCAAGATTGAGGGTTCGGAAAGACGTATTGCTGGTATTCACGCTCGGCGGAAGTTCAAGAACTCGTACGAATACGAATGTTCGTGGACTTTGGGTGAAAACGTTGGTATGAAGTCTGAAAGATGGGTGCCCATGATGTCTGTTGACAACACTTGGTTGCCTAGAGGTGAATTGATGGAAACTCACTCCAAGATGGTTGCCGAAGTTGACATGAAGGAAGCTTTGGCTTCGGGTCAATTCAGAGCCTTGACCAGAAAGGAGATCGAAGAACACTGTCAAATGTTGGGCTTGGACCCCGAATTGGTCTCGCACTCCAGAATCAGAGGTTTGTCTGGTGGTCAAAAGGTTAAGTTGGTGTTGGCCGCTTGTACCTGGCAAAGACCTCACTTGATTGTGTTGGATGAACCGACTAACTACTTGGACAGAGACTCATTGGGTGCTTTGTCGAAGGCTTTGAAGGCTTTCGAAGGTGGTATTGTTATCATTACTCACTCCGCCGAATTCACCAAGGACTTGACTGAAGAAGTTTGGACTGTTAACAACGGGAGAATGGTCCCCTCTGGTCACAACTGGGTGCAAGGTCAAGGTGCTGGCCCTAGACTTTCTGCCAAGGAAGACGATGAGGAAGACAAGTTTGACGCCATGGGTAACAAGATTGTCACCGCTAAGAAGAAGGCTAAGTTGTCGTCGGCCGAACTTCGTAAGAAGAAGAAGGAAAGAATGAAGAGAAAGAAGGAGTTGGGTGATGCTTACGTTTCTGATGACGATGACTTCTAAATCAAATAGAATGCGTTAATAGATGTTTTGTTTCATATTTACTGTCACATATGCTTTTTCAGCAAGGATGGTTTGATCACAATATCGACTTATATCCATTGTTGCGACATGGGTACACGGATTCTGGGATGCACAGGAACTGTTAAGGCTAATCAAATAAAATTTTCACATACAATAAATTTCATATAGTTTCAGGTTCAGGCTGTCCCAGTCTGTGGGAAATAATCATTGTCGCCATGAGTATCATTCAAAAATACGAAATCGCCACTTGACTGTTGTATTATGTTCACGATACCCTGAAGCCATAAGAATTGATGATGATGTAGTCATTCGACTCCCAAACCCCAAGTTTCAAGCAAATAGAGATGTGTCGTATGTTGAATATTTTTTTTTTTTTTTTTCATAGGTTATATAGTATTCGAATTTGAGCCCTAATCGGCACCAATACATCTTTGACCGTACGAAGGAAACTTGTATATTGGTGCAGCCTATTCGACTTCATCATGGATCGTAGTAATGTGAAGTATGGTCGTGCTTCATTTCTAGCACATTTTTAGGCAACCTATAGGCTGAATAGTTTTAAGAGTAGCTCATCAATGCAAAGCCAAACTTGTGAGTTGTTAACTACTCGTGAAAATGATGCACCAACGTCTCGTGCAGGCCAATAGTGGATAGATAGTTCAAGTGAATGCTAAAGTAACCAGACGAATTTCCAAATCACTGGTTTTGCAAGGGATCCTTTTAGTGTCCTATAGTCTTGCGCCTCCATTTATCATCTGTGATTGACAAGCTTTTTCTCAGCACTTAGAATACCAATCATGCAAAGTAGTAAGCCGCGAATCACAAAAGTCAAACAAGGATTCAGCCAGATCGTGCGAGGTGAGGTGGCAATTGTTTGCCGATCTCATCATTTTGATGGTATGGTGGTGTAAAAAGTTGTTCAGCCAGCAGGGAGAGAGTCATCTCATCTCCACGAGGAATCGATACCTGAGTTCCTCTGTAGAAGCGTGATAGCCATTTTAGCCATCACACTGTGATCATGAGGAAACATCAGCTGCGCAATAGATTTGCTCCTGTCCGCTGAGCGATTGGTGGCGTATTTAGACAATGCGGAGGTCTTCATTTAATTGGTTTGAAGCACTTGTCCGATGGTCAAAGCTCGTAAGCCCTCATGGCCAAGTTGGTAAGGCGTCTCACTCGTAATGAGAAGTATCGTCGGTTCGACTCCGACTGTGGGCATTACTTTTTTGGCCTGGTTGTGATTTTTGAGATGTGATGCGCGCTGTTGATCACACGCTCAGTATCCCCTCATTCTAGCTCAACATCATTGTCTGGCAAATGTTGGATTACGTTAGTGATGTGCCTTTAAAGCCTACCAAGAAAACTTTTTTTGATCCACCAGAACAAATTGATGACGTGAATCTTGAGGAATTAGTTTTTGACTTCAGACTTGAAAGCAGAGAGTCGGGCAGTATTCAGCTTCTTGAAGCAATCAAAATATTGGGTCAAATGCTACAAGATATAATCCAGCTACAGCAGTATCCGGATTTGTTTCATGACTTTCGTGTTCAAATTTTCAAAGAGTTGAAGTTATCGCCAAATACAACGTCGTTGACACAGAATGATGATGAATCAGACTCCATCAGAATTGAAGTTTCGCTGCAAATCAACGACGAACCTACACCGAATTCTGTAAATCATATTCCCATTGGTGACTTAATTGCTCGAACGAACCTATCTCATGAAGCAAAGGTACTACATCCAATTACTGAACCGAATCCCTCTCGATTACAGCAAGATTATGAAAACAATCATACTCAATCACCTCAACTTTTGAAAATATTCAATCTCGTCTCGCGTCCCTCTATTACCATTGAGGAATTCTTATTGCGAATAATGACTTACTCTCCACTGGTGTCGGCACTGCTGTATTTACATTCAGCATACATGTTATTCAATTTGAGTGTTTTGTTTGATGTGGTCCCTTTAAACTATTATAACGTTTATAGGCTTATACTTGGATCAATTCGTTGCCTGACAAAATGCCTTGAGGACATTTTTCAGAGGCAAAAGCTGTTCGCAACTGTTGGAGGAGTGTCGTTGAAAGATTTGTTAAAGATTGAAGTTGGCTTCTTATATCTTGTCAAATTCAGGTTAGTCATCGGGAGTGGAATTTTGGACCAATTTTTGCAAAAGCAATGGTTACGACTTCGAACGTTTTGCCAAGAGAAGATACCTAATGTTGATATCAGCAAATCAAACTGAAGATAACCATGCGATAACTTTTCAAGTTGAAACCACGACGTTCTCTTTTGCTTTCCGTGTTTCCAATTATCTCACAGTCCCAAAATGCGACCATGTGTTTCAATGTGCTGGTATGAGAAAACATATTTGAGAACTTTTAAATTGAAAGCAGTCGAGACGGGTGCATGTCCACTAATGGTATTGTATTTGCTTCACAGTTGAGGGTCGTTTGTAATAACCAAGCTAGCTTCTTACGTGGAATACCGCAAAGCACGTCATTATGTCTTTCCTTGATAAGCATTGGAAGGTTTCAAATGACTTGGCATACTTCATACACCCCACGTAAAGTGCATCATAATCAATGTTGATGCTTGAGATGAGGACTCGGGAATTTCTGTCATATTGATTTGTGCGGTACCAAAGGGATGCCATTTAGAGGTCACTCGCTGTATAACAGAATCATTTCCAAAAAAATTCGTGGTTTACAGAAATGGGTACCCATCATGATGACCATCGTGTACGCTTCAATTTACTGCGTTGACTCAAATGTGAGATTTGTTCTCAACGCTAACACGCATATGCGAGGGAATCAAAAGATATCAAATGAGGCTGGTTTTTAATTTTCACTGTCTCGGCTGAGTATATCTTTTAATTCATCGGAGAACTTAGCGCATAGACGAAATTGAAGAAAAAGATGGAGAGCGCGACGAAACATTGCTGGAAGAAATTTTTGGTTTATAAGTAGGAAGGGAGTATTAAGGATAAGGACACCTCCATAATCTCATCTCGTAGATCCAAGACAGAAGTCTCGTCGGTATATAAGTATATCTGCCTCTTAGATGAATTTTCAAGCGTTATTTTTTTCAAACAATGTGGATAAAGTATTGTCTGGATATATCTCCTCCAAAATCTGAGATATGTATGGCATAAAAAGGTTTGCTCACGATCCCTCGAAGATGTGCTTGGATCAACCTTGCCTCACCCTCATCATTTAAGTGTCAACGATTACCGGCTGTTACGCTTACGCTAAGAATTTTGACTTCGATTTACTATCACTATCAAGCTTGGAACAGTTCCTTTAGTCGCGGAGACTGTGTACAAGATCACCCATGCTCCACTTCAGTCAGGCCGCTGTACCCGCCTTGACGTTCTTCATCACCGGTGCGGCTTAATTATTTTACCTTACCACTACATCTCCTTGGGTGCCATTCATATGTGGAAATGAAGGGACAGTGTTAGGTTTGAGAAGTAGATTCTGATTTATTTAGGATATAGTTGGAACTATTTAACTTCGGGAGGTGGGTCTCGTAAGTGATGCACCATGTACAAGCTACCTAATCTGAGGTACAGAACGCATGTACCATCGGGTTAGTTGGTGGTTTACATGAGCATCGTTGACGAGGCCTAAGATTATCTTGGCGAAAAGGGGAGGACCAGACGGGGATACCCGAGGTATTACCCGCTAGTCCCTAACCAACAGTAAAAAAAAAACCAAAAACAATGCGAATTTTGTGGATCGAACACAAGACCTCCAGATTTCAGGACCGAAGTTGACTTCAGTCTGGCGCTCTCCCAACTGAGCTAAATCCGCTGTTGCGAAATTTCTTCTGGTATTAACAATCTACAGAAAAGATGTTGTGATGAAGTGAAATATTATGATCTTAACATAAAACAAACATGAATTTGGGCAAGTGAAGTGTCTCAATTTTCCGGTTTCCAAACTTGATCCTGTTTGCTTCTCAATCCGTATCTGTGCTGCGGTCTTACCACACATGAGCTGACACGTATAAACGAAAGCATGGGAATTGTGCCCAACTGTAAAAGAATTGAGAAAATTGATGAGCCGTGCAAGGAATGAGCAGAATCTACTTCATTTTACTTGAAGAAATGCCATTTGCTTTGGGGTGCCACATATACAATTCTCGATATTATTTGCAAATTCCTCAAAAAGTTAAACTTCCCTCAGAAGCTTGAGTACAGAGACACGCTGGAGTTGAGGCCAAAGTTCAAATAAAAACATGCCTATCAACGTATACGCGGTGAGTGACTAATGGTTTTTTTTTTATTTGTATACATCACGAGACACGAAGTGTATGTGCGACGCGTCGCATAACAGACACATTTCGCGACAATCTCTCAGTGTAAGCAGTTTACGAGTAAAAGGAAGTGGCTTCCTGAAAAAATCAAGGGAAAGTCATGGTAGGAGCGTGATATAATCACTGTGCACGAATGTTAGTCGTTTTTCATGTTCGATTACGTGTATCCATATGCATCAAGCCCCCTCTTCTCGCGTATTGTGCATACATGCGTCTCATGGAAACACTAACCTTAAAGGTAACAGGAGACCGCTCGTGGAAACGACCAAGTCAAAACTGTCAGACTTAGATTGTAGCGTACTGTATAATGCCAAGGTTGGAACATTCAAGCATTTTAACGTTATTGCGAGAGATTGTTGCTGCGCCTCTCGAACTCCTGACCCACGTGAGCCTACTCGGCAGCTTCGCAAAAGTGAAAATATGCGACTAGCCCCTTGTTGAATCGATCAAATCACCTCGGCGACTACAAGCTCCAACAACATCAGTGAGAAGAAGATTCAAAAGTCATGCTAAGTTTGGCTTCACATATATATGTTATTGCAGAAATATACTAGCCTACGTCTGAGGGCCCCGAAGGAAGAAACGAAAACGTGAACTACGTCTCAAGCTACCAAGAGACAATCAAATCGGAAAGTGTTAACATTTCTCGAGCTATCCTCTCATCATACAAATTGCTTTACAAATCCTATATATAGATAGTTGCGTATATACAGGAAAACCACTCGCTGCGCAAGAAATTTTGCTAAGGTGAATCAGCTTGCAACACCGCCTCGCCACAACAATGATATGGTTTAAACCAGCATTCTTCTGGGCGCTATGGATTCAAAGCGTGGTGGCAAAAAGACTTCTTCTGGCAAGTTCGCTTACTACTTGTATGGAGAATTCACAAATCCTGCCAACTTTCTTCAATGTCACCTTCAATGCCAACGACAGACTGGTACATTATCTGATCGATTTAACCACAGAACTCAACACCTACGTGTATGCCGTGGTTGATGTATATGCCTATGGCTTTTTGATTATGGATCCGATTACTGTTGACCTTTGTAAGATCGGGTGGAAGCAGTTTTGTCCTATTTTCCCTGGCTCCTTGCAAGTCGATCTGGTGGTCTACTTGGACAAGAAGTGGACCGATAAAGTCCCAGGCATTGCATACACTGTCCCTGATATTGACGTGATTGTGAAAATCGAAGTGTTCGACCTGAACACCAATGAGAAATTGTCATGTATTCAACTGAGTTTCACTAATGGCAAAACCGTTGCACAAACTGGTGCAAAATGGGCCACGGCAGTTGTGGCAGGGTTGGGACTTATTGTTGCGGCTTTGATGCTGACCTTCGGAAACTCAAATGCCGCGTCGCATGTTGCCGCTAATGCTGTCGCCTTGTTCCTCTACTTCCAGCTGGTTGTCATCGTTGCAATGCAGCTGGTTGAGCGGGTGCCCCCAATCGCTGCCGCGTGGCTGGAAAACCTCGCTTGGCTGATGGGATTCATACGAATTCAGTTCATGCAAGATATCTTCCGCTGGTACGTCCAAGCCACTGGAGGAACTCCCACTACATACATGATTCATACAACTAAGCAAGTCTTAGTTGAGAGAGCCCAAACCCACTTGAGTAATCTTGCGATGTATGGGAAAAGAATGTTGGGACTAGAAACAAATCTACACCAGCTGGATTTAACGCCTGCAATCGTTAATCGTGATCTTGATTACGCCCTTAAATCCAACCGAAACTTGGTTGTTCTTCGTGGTATAGAGCGAATGGGGTTTAAACTGGGTATCGAGCCTACACTGATTGCTGTAACTGGTTTCACTTGGTTCGTTTTGATTGCTTACGTTCTCGTGGGGATATTGCTAGTGTGCAAACTTTTTTCAATCATTTTGAAGAAGAAAAATAAGAAGCCAACCAAACATTTTTATGCTATTCGAATTCAGTTTGCACAGATTTTGAAAGGCCTGATATTGAGATATATTTACATTGGTTTCTCGCAGTTGATGATTTTATCCTTGTGGGAGTTCACTGTGCACGATTCAGCTGCGGTTATTGTGTTAGCAGTAATTTTCCTTGTCGTGCCATTGGCGGTTATCCTTTACCTGTATATTCGAGTATTCCAATATGCTCGCAGGTCAATCCGAGAATTCAATAACCCAGCTGCGATTCTCTATGGTGATTCGAGAGTTCTCGACAAATTTGGCTTTTGCTACACTATGTTCCATGCTGACAAGTATTGGTTCGGAATGATCGTAATCGTTTACAACTTTGTGCGTGCCCTTTTTATCGGCTTATGTCAAAGCAGTGGAAAAGCATCATCATTGGTGTTGTGGATCATGGACATGATTTTTATGGCAATCCTTTTCTGGCAAAAGCCGTACCTCAACAAACCCACGAATATCATTAACTACTGCATTGCAATCGTGTGCACAATCAACTCGTTTTTGTTTACGTTTTTTTCAGGTGTTTACGGCCAACCAGCTCGGGTGTCGCTGGTGATGGCATGGGTATTTTTCATTCTCAATGCTGCGTTTTCTCTTATATTGTTATTGATGATCTTGGTTTTCACCGTTTTGGCAGTCGTTTCGAAAAACCCTGATGCTCGTTTCGCCCCTGCCAAAGATGACAGATTCTCATTTCAACGACGTGGTAAAAATACAGCTCAAGTCATGGAAAAGCTGCTGGATTTGCTGGACCTTAATGATACCGAGGACAATACGGAGTTATCTGCGTTAGGAATGGCGGCACAAGATCATCAAGCTAACTGGGAACTGGAAATGTATCATATGCAAGATCAAAAACATCAGGAAATCTATACACCGACGATACCACAAGACTCGAAATTCTCAGATGACAATTTGCTCGACCTGAAACAGGATTATCAGCTGTCACTGGAAGAAAATTTATCTCTGAAAATCAAAAGCCTTGGGCGAAAATTCTCCAGAAAACATCCGAGGCACAAAACCACCCGGATGAGTGATACTCTACTTGATGAACTGAGAGACGGATTGGCGCCAGAAATGGGCGCCCCCAAGAACAAACACCACCTGCGCCATGATCTGATGATGCTGCTGAATATCTCAGTGAACAACACACCAACGCAAGGCCAGGGTTTCTTGTAGCTCGCCGAATCGGGTTAAAATTATTTATGTATATTAGGAAAATTCAAAATGGAGGGATATTGGAACACATCAGCGTAGCATTGGAGTTTTAATTCACAATCGTAAATAATGGGTGAGCGTGACACTATAATGTATAGGTGTTAGGGAACATTCATTTGATTTTAGTCGCTCGATTCCTATGAGATGGCTTACGTAATGAAAACTACTAACATCTCATCTCATCGCGTTAATTAACTGAGACCGGACCTATGGAAGGAGCTCAAGCAAACAAAGCTCACCGACAGGGGCTGACTCGCAAACCTGCTAAAGCAAAACTCCATCAGAATGGTCATAATGCTAAAGCTTTCGCTGTAAGTGCTCCAGGCAAACTTCAGCGTCAAGCTGCGAGGCTGGGTGAAATAAAAGAGAGAGCTCTTCACGTTCCCATGGTTGATCGGACCCCTGAGGATGACCCACCCCCCGTGATAATTGCGGTTGTGGGTCCACCTGGGACCGGTAAAACCACGCTTATCAAATCATTGGTCCGTCATCTTACGAAAACTACACTTACTGAAGTGAAGGGTCCCATCACCGTTGTTTCTGGGAAGCGTCGAAGGGTAACCTTCATGGAAGTGGCCAACGACTTGAACTCAATGATCGATGCTGCGAAAATTGCCGATTTAGTATTGTTATTGATCGACGGAAACTTCGGTTTGGAAATGGAGACGATGGAGTTTCTCAATATTGCCCAACATCATGGTATGCCACGAGTTTTGGGTGTGGCAACCCACTTGGATTTGTTCAAGCTGGCACTGTCTTTGAGGACAGCAAAGAAAAGATTGAAACACAGACTTTGGACTGAGGTGTACCAAGGTGCGAAATTGTTCTATCTTTCGGGGGTGCTTAATGGCCGGTACCCAGACCGCGAGACACTCAACTTGCTGAGGTTTATCTCAGTGATGAAGTTTAGACCTCTCAAATGGAGAAATGAACACCCATATTTGCTTGCTGACCGCGTAACAGACTTGACACACCCTCAAGTGATTGCTCAAAATCGCAAATGTGATCGCACGGTGGCAGTCTACGGGTATCTTCACGGAACTCCACTTGCATTTGAGGATGCACCAGTCCACATCGCTGGTGCTGGGGATTTCATTGTTTCGCAAGTGGAAAAGCTCCCCGATCCCTGTCCAACTCCTCACTATGAGCAAAAGCTTGAAGAAATTGAACGTGAGAGAATCAAGGCTGCTGCAGAACTGGGTGAACCGATTGCGAAAACAACACGCCGACGTAAAAGGCTCGATGATAAGCAGAAAATAATTTACGCACCCATGTCAGACGTTGGTGGTTTACTCATGGATAAAGATGCTGTCTACATAGATGTTGGTACAGAGGCATTCTCCAAAGATAATGTCGACGCAGGAGAAGGCGAAAAGATGGTGACTGATCTTCAAGATGCGACCAAATCCATGGCCGAAAGATTTGAGGATGACCCTGGACTCCAACTTTTCACAGACGGCACCACCTTGCAACATGAAGAAGTGCAAGAAAATCTGGAAAAACAAGGGCTTTTGGACGAGGTTGAACAAGCTGAGATACTTCACAATACTGGTCGAACCAAGTTAAGAAAGCCAAAAATGATTGGAAAGAAAATCACAGACGACGTTGAATTTGACGAAGTTGAGCTGGGTGACGAGGATATCGAAATTGAACTGAACCAGATGGCAGTTGATTTAGGTGAGCGCTATAAAGAAGATGAGCTCGAATTTGCTGAGGATTCGGAAATCGAAGATGATAACACGGTCATCGCTCAACGTTTGAGAGGACGGGAGACGAAAACTTGGAACATCAACAAATTACTCTACTCCTCGATATCACCCGGTGAAGTGCTCCAACGCTGGAAGGGTTTGGAAGTAGAGGAGGACATTGAAGAAAACGACGAAGTATTCTTCAAAAAGAAGGCAATCGACGAAGACTTCAAATTGTCCAAGTCTGAATTTCCCGAACTAGAAATTTTGAGGCTGTTGTTCTGCCAAGTTGGTGATGATGATGATCTCCCTGAAAATGGATATCAGTCTTTGAAAAACAGGTTTCTTATAGCGCCAAAACTTGCCGAAAATGATGGTGAAGATGATACCGAAGCTGAAAACGTGGATGGTGACTTTGAAGACCTAGAAGCCGACGAAAACGAAGATTCTGACTTGAAAGGTGGTGAGGCTGAAGAAGACCAAACCAATAATAACGATGATTTTGCTGATTTCGATGAGGAAGAGAGGAAGGCTGAAATGGAAGAGCCTCCTGTTCTCACGACTGATCAGAAACGTCAACTCGCCGCTGAGAAGAAGGCAAAACTTAAATTGCAATTTGAAGAGGAGGAAGAACAAGACTTTGGCGCTGATGATTTCAGCAACGAAGCTGACAATTGGTATGAGTTTCAAAAAGCAAAAATGGCCAAACAGTTGGAAATCAACAAGGCTGAACTTGAAGCTATGGACCCCACCACGAGATTAAAAATTGAAGGGTATCGTGCAGGTTCTTACGTCAAACTCGTATTCAAAGATGTGCCCTGTGAGTTCATTGAAAACTTATCTCCGGAGTATCCTATTGTTGTTGGGGGTTTGCTTCCTACGGAGATGAGATTTGGAGTCATGAACTCTCGAATCAGGCGTCATCGTTGGCACAAAAAAATTCTCAAATCGCTGGACCCCCTTATTCTTTCTCTTGGTTGGCGGAGATTCCAGACATTGCCCATATATACTACATCCGACTCGCGGACGCGTAACCGTATGTTGAAGTATACCCCGGAGCACGCTTATTGTTTTGCACTGTTCTATGGGCCTTTGGTAGCTCCAAATACTCCGTTCATTGGCTTCAACATTCTTGACGAAAAGAACACGACCGGTCTGTTCAGAGTTGCTGCTACAGGAATCATCCAAGATCTCAACTCGCTGGTTGAAATCGTCAAGAAATTGAAGCTTGTTGGGTATCCCTACAAGATTTTCCGCAATACAGCTTTCATTAAGGATATGTTCTCAAACGCGTTGGAGGTTGCAAAGTTCGAAGGTGCTCAAATCAAAACGGTTTCAGGTATTCGAGGTGAGATAAAGCGTGCACTCTCCAAACCTGAAGGTCACTTTCGTGCCACCTTTGAAGATAAGATTTTGATGTCAGACACGATATTTTTGAAGACATGGTACCCGGTGAAGATCAAGCATTTCTATAATCCTGTCACCTCACTTCTCATGAGCAACAAAGGTGAGTGGCAAGGTATGAGATTGACTGGTCAGATTCGACGTGACCAGAATATTGAAACACCGTTACGCGAAGATTCTTCTTATAAGCCTATCGAGCGCAAAGAACGCCATTTCGGTCCTCTTAAAGTTCCAAGAACTCTTAAGGCTCAGTTACCATTTAAGGCTCAAATTGTAGAGAAGAAACCCCGGAAGAGAGAAACTTACATGGCCAAGCGAGCAGTGGTCTTGAGCGGGGAAGAAAAGAAGGCTCGGGATTTGTTAGAAAAGATCGAATCAATCAAGAGAGAGAAGGAACTGAAAAGAAAGTCCAAGCTGCAGGAGAAGCTGAAAGAGAAATTGAAAGAGTTGGCAAAGAAAGCCGAATTCCGCAAGGAAAAGGAAATGGAACGCAAGAAAGAATACTTCCAGAGAGCGGGTAAACGTGAAAATCTGCAGAAAAACGGTGGTGGTGGTAAGAGACAAAAACGTTAAATTAGACGGGTATGTTAGAATACATCAAAGTGTACAAAATGTAGTAACCCCATATTACTAGCTGTCAATGATCGACTCACCTACACCAAACGTCGGCGCCTGGTCTACTCCATATAGTATAAGAATGTCCAACCAATTTTCTGCTAAGACGACAACTTCAGGTCCTCTTGCGTTTGATGGGTGCAAGACGGACTACAATCAACTAGGTTAGCGATGCTATATCCCACAAGATCGATCATCGTTGTTGACGCTTGTTTGCGCATTCTTATCCCGCACTATACGTCGTGATGTGGTCAACTTCGCACCATCGGAAATTTTTCATCAACGGAAGGTCAAACTTATACAAATGTCTCAACTATATTACAGGATCACTCAAGTCCGTTCCATTATTGGGATGCCACCATTAGTAAAGAAGAACTTGCGTGCTCTTGGATTGCTGCGTCGATTTCAAACAGTTTATCAACGAGTCTCCCCATCCACAGCGAATCGATTGGTGAAATGCAAGGAGTTGGTAACGGTACAACTTGTTGATGAAACGAAGCTGGCCCAACAATTGAATAACGAATCCAAATTCCAGAAGGGGTTCGAAATTATTAAAAGCCCATGAATCTCATACATGTACATAGATAATACGATATTCACGACTCTCAGTACCCGCAACCAAAGAATGATTGTATTATGATGCTAATCTCAAAATATTCTTCATAGTTTTGAAATCCCAAGATATTGATATGAAGGTCGTAGCGGTAGCAGTCATTTGATGTGTTCATGTATGTCGCGTCGCGTGAAGTTCTTCAGAGGTGTTGTAAGTCTCTCCAGGTCAACCGTCAAGTCATACCAAAACAAATTATCATCAACATGAAGTGATCTGTTTATAGAAAGGATTTTAACATTAACGGATATTTTGAGACATACGTTTTAGTGGGCGCATTGGCAGTAATGGCTGTGCGAAACATGCCTCACCTCATTGGCTCGAGGATTGAAAAATATTGAACCTCACCACATCTCCTCATCTGCCCATGCTCAACTACATCAAAGCTACGCAAAGAAACCGCTTTACCCTGTCCTTGTTTCTGTCTACATTTGCTATATGTTTTTTACTTGTTGGAGCCAACTCGGTTTTACCTTGTCCAATTGATAATGTCCATGGTAATGAGCTGGTGATGGACCAAAAATTGAAGCAGCAAAAGGAAAAACACCAAGAGCTTGAAGACTAAGCCCTCATGATTAATACAGCGGTTGAAAATAGCAGAACTATCCACTCCCAAGTGGCTACCATGTCAATAATTTACGAGGGTGGCCGACCTGAATTTTGAGATACCTTCCTGAGACCGAAGATCATTCGTGTACATAGCTTCCAGGGGTCTTTTGAGGAGATACAAATTGAGCTTGCTCATAGTTCATAATTATATGTACATCAGCTCATCTTTCGCACAGAAGTTAAAAAACTCGAGACAACCGTAGAAACACTAACGATGAAAGTTTCATTTGGCAATTCTTAACAATCTCGACAAGATGTACTGATCAGTTCAACCCAAGTTTGCAATGGAAAGTTGTCTCATCGACTTTCAGATTCTTGAAGTAAAACTGGAAGCATAAGGTCGGTTCGCTGAATGAATCGATATTACGACTAGCAATCAATGATTCATGTAAGACACACATGTTCTTGAACGGTTCTGTCTTTCATGGTTTGACCCATTTTGCAGACAAATATCGCTAAATGATTTGTGTTTTACCCAAAACAGACGGAACGTAAACAGTAGTGCATGATTTTGAACGGTTGAAATTGAAACACTTTAATGATTTAGAATCAACGATGCATTCGACTCACCACCAAGTCTCTTTAGAATACACGCTTCCGACGCCCCACCTTGATAAGCCCCTGACGCTTCCTCGGGAAATTCAGCTTAGCCGAAACCTCAAGATTTCTGGTGAACCTCAGTCCAAAAAGCCGACTTATTCCAATACCCCAATCACACCACAAGCACACAGGTTGAGAAACTATGACGAGCCATTAGCCGACGTTCTTACAAAGTCAAGACAAATTATCAAAAGCCACAACTTGCAGCTGACACCTCTGTCAACTTCTACAGTACCGCAGCGGCGGAAGAGCATCCGTATTGGAAATGACGAGCTTCTGATCAACGACACCCCGATACCCAATAAGACAGTCGTGTTCGGTCCAAGAGTCCGCCATCAGGCTGCCTCTACTCCGCAGAATTCATCAAAAGAAGCTCAACTCAGAAAACACCAGCTGTTCCTGAATCTTTTGAAATCGAAACGTCTGTTACGATTTGATAATGGTGTTGCCGACGAACTGATAAACTATGATGATTTAGCTTGCCATGTCCTGGGTATTTTGAAAATGGCGGTTGATCTGACTATGTTGGATGGTCTGTTCCTGTTGAATGAGTCTTCTTTCTTCCATGGCAGAGTTCAAGGAGAAGATAGTGTATTGGCTACTCTGCGAAAAGGCACTTCCAAGGTTGAGATAACTATGGCAGACATCACCGCGGCGGTCGAAGGATAAGTGTTTCGACCAAATATCTCTATACTCAGTTTCGTTTACAAATGTCTATTGAATATGAAATGTAAACTTTCGTAATCTCTCTTGTCATACTCTGCAAAGTATTTACGAGGATTATTAGAATCATCGATCAATCCAACACGGCATTCGTCCTTATTGAGATTGTTAGCTGTCCAAAAATCATCTAAATTGTGAGGAACATCTCCCTTTTTGATACAACGGAATAGAGCATTCGTGCCTTCGTCGTCAAACTTACTTTCAGAAGCAATGTTAGCAATGATATCTTGTAATCTGTCATTCACTTGATATACCAGTAAATACTGGTATATCCAAAATTGAAGACCTTGAAGTATCTCACCCCGAAGGCTCGAGATTAAACAATTCTCTAATTGCTTGGAAGATAACGGCCCAGGAGAGACTTTTGATAATGCCAAACAACACAATTTGGCTCCCAGATTGCCCGCCAGCATATACATGATATCCCACGAATCGATATCAAGCCAATCGATGAAATTTGAATTCATCTGGTGAAGTACTGATAGGACTTTAACGATAGCCGAAAAGTTTTGATATTCTGCTAGGTGGAGTAGTAGGCAGTTGAGAATAATGCGAATTGCCTTTATATCTTTATCCTTCATGTAGGTAAATATTTCCATCGTAACACTTTCTAGTACAGCCATGTTATTCAAGGCATTACCCCTTACTGTATTACTGCCCTTCTTCCAAACGGGTTCTTCACACGAAAAGCGAATTGTATCAGTGGCCATTCTTTCATGTATTTTCAGCAAGGCAACGTTATCTGAGACTTCGCGATAATGGTGGAATTTATGACTCAAATGTTGAAATACGTCACGATAGGTCAAGTGCGTGTTCCCCCCAGAGAGGGTCACTATTGCATTCATAACGGACTTGAAAGACTTTTCCTCTTTGTGATAACAATAGGCACCGATGATATACGACCTCACATGAGTTGTCAAACCAAGTTCACCCTTGGCCTGTTTGTGTATGAAGTAAGTCTCCACAACTCGTATCACAGATTCAACGTCGCCATGAAGAGAGAAGCACTGAAGAATTCTCTCCAACATACCATCAGTCATATCAGGAGCTTTAAAACCTTGCAAAACCATTGTAGATGTGGTGATGGCCTCTCCAGGACCAAGATAATTATCAAACCACAACTTTACCAATCCATAATGACATTTCCTCAAGCCGAGCTCTAATATCGAGGTCCATTGATGAGCTTGTAGTCTGTGATTCTTGTCTTTCAAATGATTGAGCAAGCAATGGAGTTCTGATGTGTTTTCAACTGTTAATAATCGGGCGATAAATTTCAGAATGATCGCTGAGTCATAAGTAGGAGAACTCCACCACATATCTAAAGCCTGATTGAGACAATCGTTGTTTAGAAGGATATGAAGTTTGGCTAGACAATGTGAGACCAGCATGGAAGGTCCAACGACCATCACATGTGAAAGATCGCCCAGAGATTTTATGGCGTTCAAAAATGCCATCCAAATAGCTTTTCCTTTGGAACTCTTCGAATTCGAACACATTGACGGTTCGTCTTCGACTTCGCAAAACAACTTTGCAGCAGTGCTGCCTTGGTATGGCTGATCAATACCCTGTAGAAGGGAGAGATATGTCGAATATAAAGGTTTTTCACCCGTTGCTTTGACCCTTTGAGCGACCCGAAAGGCGCCTTTAACGTCTCTTTCAGACAATAATGATGGTATACGCATTTGCCACAGATATAGTCGTCGAGAAGCCTTCATTGGATTGGTACGATAGTAGTTTCACTCTTGCAGTGGGTCCTTGTCACCTGTACAACTGGCAAATCAGTAGAATAATAGGAATTGTGTATAGCTTTTGTTGAGTTTTGTGAAAAGTGCCTTACATAAATTTCCTCGAGTGCGGCCGTGTCTTTCGCACTGTAAGACTTCATTGCAACCCATGCTGCTTCGACTCATTCGTCGGCTAGCCACAGCCGCTGAGGGAAAATCTCAGTTCAACGTATTCGACCGGAATGCCAAATTACTTCAAAAGCAAAGGTCTTCATTGATTAATCCCGACAAACTGCGCACCAAAGATTATCTTCGAGATGAGGTGGCTAATCGTACAATTGAACGATTGGCATTCATCACAAGAGGACTTGATCGTGTCCTTGATTTTGGAAGTGGTTCTGGTAACTTTTTGCAACAACTTTGCACTACGTCTGAAGTTCCTGCTGGGGGTGATGAAGCTGACGTCAAAATCACTGCACAACTCAACGCCGATAAAGAAACTATCAGGCTGAAAATCAAAGAGTTGGTACTAGTTGAAGGTAGCAAAGCTCGGCTAGAACGCGATGAGTCTCGAGCTGTGGATTATCCGTTCCCTGGTAGCGTTGTTCGTGTTTGCACGGACGAGGAAAAGTTCAAAGACGATATTTTGGTTGAGAACCTGTTTGATGCCGTAATTTCAAATCTACTGTTGCATTGGATCAACGATTTACCTACAACATTGGAGAAAATCAACAAAGTCCTCAAACCTGATGGATTGTTCATGGCCACTTTGATTGGAGGCGACACATTGTATGAACTTCGAACACTGTTACAATTAGCCGAGCTAGAGCGCCGTGGAGGTATGGCCATGCGCGTTAGTCCGCTAGTTCATTTGAATGACATTTCTTCTCTTCTCAATCGTGCCGGGTTCAGTATGTTGACAATTGATCAAGAGGAAATTGTCATTGGCGGATTCCCTGACATTGTTCTGATCATGGACGATTTGCAGTGGATGGGAGAGCAAAATGCCGTCAACACAAGGGAACTGTATTT
This sequence comes from Diutina rugosa, assembly GCF_008704595.1. NCBI lineage: Eukaryota > Fungi > Ascomycota > Pichiomycetes > Serinales > Debaryomycetaceae > Diutina > Diutina rugosa. Next base: position 108,479 of record NW_022995115.1, read on the forward strand.
GCCGAAAGATGTTCTCCTTGCTGCCAATGAAATATATAAGCTGTTACATGGAGAGGTTGGTCCCGATGGCACGAAAACTCTTCCAGTCACCGTCGACATCATTTTTATGATCGGTTGGAAAAAGAGTGACCAACAACCAAAGCCGCTAGCTCGGGGTTCGGGTCAAATCAAATTGAAAGATGCTTTAAAACCTGAATAGTTTAATTTGCTTGAAGCAAGACGCTGCCTTGTTTGATTGATCAAACAGTCTATGTTCCGCAATGCTTAATTGTGCGAAATAGAAATGGACCATATGATTTTTCCGGAAGGTTCTACTGAAAAGGAGACAAGAAGTTCTAGTCACGAAAGCAATTTGAAAGTCGAAGCAGCAACGAATAAAGCGAATAAGCTAACGGAGCGGATTAGTTAACTATCATTGTATTGTCTCTCTAACTTATGAACACGCGCTACCCTTGGGTGGCAAAATCTTTAGAATCTTCTGGTTACGAGCACGAACATTGACGTTAATGATCGAATCACATGGAACCGATAGACTCTTCATGAGAGATCATCAATCATGACAAAGATTAATAAAGAACAAAATATATGTGACCAGAGAATTTTCCAAGACACTATAGCATGCAAGTCTAGTTAGTTGTTAATGATTTAAAGGTATTTCTTTTTGTCGCTTGCTGTACGTATTAGTATGCGCGCACAATATATAAATTCGTCTACCCCACAATCCCCACACCGACATGCTGAAATTTGAACGGGTGGTTCTTCCACAATACACACTTGATTCAAACCTTGTATTTATCCCAGGTATTATTTACAATGTCACCTTTCTGCGGTTTAAAGCGGCAGCGTTGTTGAATCGTTTTCGCTCCCAGTTACCAGACGTTGCTTTGGTGTCAAGTTTACTCCAAGAATTCGATTTCAGTCAAGCCCATGACAATCAAGAGGACCCCAAAATTTCCTCTGAAGCCTCTAATGGTATCCTTAGCATTTACCGCCGGGAACATAATATGAAATCTGGTAAAATCAACCTGAATGATTTTGATTGGCTTACTTTTGCTATTCGCCCTAACGAGTCCAAGATCGTTTACCCTAAGGAAGCGCCAATCCGTGATATCAATGTGGCAGTTATTGTGCGGGTTATTGGAATAGCTGATGACACGACAAATATCAGACTTACTTTTCAGGCTATCACGCGGGGGTTCATTGTCAACAACACACCTACTGTGAAACACAATGAAATAATGGTGGATGTTCAATTTGATACCGAAATCGCGGACCCTACTGGACAATTCAATATCATTCGCAAATCAGTCTACAACTTATTCAAGGTGATAGACATGTTTGTGATAAACTATCGAAAGGTCACGGGTTCAAGTTCGCCGAAGGGAACGTTGGTCATAAAGAAGACACCTCAAAACGAGCAACCTTCCGAAAAGCCTCTTGGGGATCTTATAACCTTGAACCCAGTGGCCAATGCACTTTACATCCAATTGGTGGGTAATAAGGATTTCGCCAAAGCTTTCACACTGTTACAAAAGCTTTATGGGCAATATAGCCTGGACAACCAAAATTACGTTGTGGATTCTAAGTCGCTACTTCGCTTGATTGACTTAACGGCAGGAGTGTGTCCCTTCCCAAACTATGAAAAATTGAGTTTTCTCAATATTGAAAAGCCTAAGAAGAGAGTGGATGAGTTAGTATTGATGGTCAAGCGTTTGGAGAAGGTTTTCCTGTCGATCGATTCAAATAATTCTTATCTTAATCAGTGGTTTAATCATGAGGCACTGAATATTCAGAAAGCTACTGTTGTTGCCAATCAATTGAAGCTGATCAGATTAGTTCTTGAGGGCATGACGAACAACAAAAATTCTCAAACTACACTGGCCACCCGTAACCAAGGAAAGTCGCTTGGTTCTGGTGGGGGAAGCGCAGGGTCTCTTGTGGACGAAGATGATCTGGATGAGGATGACGATGAGTTAAAGCAAATAACTCAATTCGTGAAGACGCAATTACCAAAAATCCAGCTGCTCTCACCTGAACTGAAGAGATTGATTGTTAAAGACTACAAACGCATTAAACTGAACGGAAACCAGCCTGGAGGTGGTAATCTGGATTTCCATGTCATCAGAAATTATCTTGAGATTGTTGCTGATTTGCCGTGGGATCGTTACGTTACGAAATTCAAACTGAATAAGGATATCGACCTACTTGTCGCCAAGCAGCAATTGGATGACGACCACTATGGACTAGAGCATGTCAAGAAGCGCCTTATTCAGTATCTCGTTGTTCTCAAACTCTTGGCAATCAACGCCGAAAAAGCGCCATCTACTAAACCAGTATCTAGCGCTTCCAGAGAAGAGGAGAACGATGCATTTGTAATTGCCAATCTGGATGAAAGTATAGGCGTTCGTAAGCAAGCTCAGAGCGTCATTGAAAACAGTTCCAAGCAAGTTGGAGATGATAAGGAATCAATTGAGGTCTCAAAGTTGAATAAATCGCCAATAATCATGTTGGCCGGACCTCCAGGTACGGGGAAGACTTCATTGGCAAAGCTGATTGCCCAAACTTTGGGAAGGAATTTTCAACGAATTTCGCTCGGTGGTGTAAAGGACGAAAGCGAAATAAGAGGCCATCGCCGGACATATGTTGGGGCCATGCCTGGTCTTATCATCCAAGCTCTTCGCAAAGCCCGTCTGATGAACCCAGTTATTTTGCTTGATGAAATTGACAAAGTTGTTGGAGGCAACAACTCACCAGCTTCGAAATACAACGGTGATCCTCTGGCAGCACTTTTGGAAGTCTTGGATCCGGAACAAAATACACTGTTTATTGACCACTACCTTGGTTTTCCCGTCGATTTATCGCAAGTTATCTTTGTTTGCACTGCAAATGAGCCATACCAAATGAGTCGTCCACTTCTCGATCGTCTCGAAATGATTGATATTGGTGCGTATGATTATCTGGAGAAATTGGTCATAGGTAGAAAGTATCTTTTGCCTCGCCAATTACGTCGGAATGGGTTTCCGCTTGACAATGACGACGATGTTGAAAAATTTGTTAGCATTTCTGATGACGCTATGAAGCAGGTCATTATTGATTATACTCGTGAGGCAGGTGTGCGCAACTTCGAACGGAGACTTGGCACTATTTGCAGGTACAAAGCTGTGGAATATTGTGAGGCTCTTGGCTTGGACGGGATCATCTCTGGGTACGAGCCGACAGTTACCGTAACTGATCTTCCGAAGTATTTGGGGGTTCCCTACTCATCAGGGAATTTATCTGCCGAGGTCACAACAAGCACGGCGACGCGCGTGGGTATTGTCAATGGTTTATCATACAACTCAGAAGGGCTGGGCCTGGTGCTTGTATTCGAGCTGATTGGGATTGATAAGCGCATCAGCAATCCTGATGTCAAAAACACAGGCTGTTCTCTTTCCATGACGGGTCGACTCGGAGAAGTTTTGATGGAAAGTGGAAAGATTGGATTGATATTCATCAAGCTGTTAATCTACAAAGGTCTACTTCTGAGTGACATCGGGAGTCAACGTGATTTGATCGAGAAAATCAACAATTTGGAAATAAACCTTCATGTTCCCATGGGTCTGATCCAGAAGGACGGCCCTCTGGCAGGGGTCACGATGGCGTTACTGTTCTTGTCACTCATTATGGACAAACCAGTACCTGCAGATATTGCAATGACGGGCGAGATTACATTAAGAGGCCTCGTTCTTCCCATTGGAGGAGTCAAAGAAAAGTTATTGGGAGCTCATCTTACTGGTCAAATTCGTCGCATGATTATTCCCCGGGAAAACCGCAAGGATTTAATTGAGGAATATTTGAGAGACATGGAGGAAGAAGGCAAAAGTCAATCGCTGGCTGAAATGAATGCCTTACTAAAGGACAACGAAGAGCCTCATTTTACCATGACTGAGGTTGAAGAGTTTTATTGCAACAAGTATGGTATACAGATGCACTATGCCAAAGAGTTTTTGGATATAATGAAATTGGTGTGGCCGGATGACGAAGTTGTCAAAGCTGGTGAACGTATGATTGAGTATCATTTGTGAAGATTAATAAATGTCTAATCAGTCAACACTTTACTTAAGAGATACATCATTGTTTTCTCTTCATGATTCTCAAGGCAATGGGGTCATTAGGTATCCTATTTAACTAACGGACTTGATGCACTAAAGCATTTGGGTGACAACTTACAGTTTCCAGATTATCGGAATGTACATTTACTTGTCAAGGAAGCATTGCTACTAGGCGTCAACTCTCAAATCATTCAAGCATCTGCACAGTAAATCAATGAGACGAGAGAGCTACTTTCGTCACTTAACATTCGCCATGTTAATACCTGAATTTGTTTTTTTTACCAATAACTTTCAAAGTCTCTGCGCTTACTGATGGCTTTTTTTATGGAGAAAAACCACTTGCATCCATGTCTATAATCTGTAAGTCTTTTAAATCAACTTCTGGTAGCTTAAATACAACTGGTGTGACTGGGAGAGATGAATTCTACTAGGTACGGACGCAACTTCAATCAATTTTTTTTTATCTAATCATTTGCATTTGGATCTAAGCTGTAAAAATCGCTGTAAGATTTGTACAACATTCTTCATACCTTCACAATATGATTACGTCGTTGTCGTGTAAAATGCTGACCTTGAGCGTCGGACTTGTGAAGAGCTAACTCCGGAAATTGATGGAACCTGAGAGAAGGTTGACGAGAGTCAAGGTGTGTTTGAGATCAAGCATGCAAGGAGTCGTAAGCGTGACTGGAGCATGCGTGGAAGGTTCCACAGTGGCGTTATGATCGCAATACTGGCGGTATTGCTGAGGTATAAATAACGCTGAGTTTACAGAGAGTTTTAGACAAGTGACTTTTAATCAAGACAATTGATATTTGATCTTCACTACCAGTCGTGATCCAGTGACTGTCATAATTTTATACCACAAACTGTTGTATAATATGCGAAGCTCACTAATAAAACACTTGTATTCTTTTCTAATCAAATCAATCATATTTGTACACCAACCTGCGGCTTCCCACTTTGCCACCATGGAAGCTCCAGGTACCTTCTTCTGCAACTGTCACATGTGTATCGAGCCTTCACATGTGACTTCGTCTGGCTTCTCGAACCTTCCAGACCCTTCGACCAGCATCGGAGTCATTCCTCAATAACTCCGATCTGCAAGCTATCATTTTACACGACACAAACCCGTGGAGGTCCCTTGGCCCAGTTGGTTAAGGCGTGGTGCTAATAACGCCAAGATCAGCGGTTCGATCCCGCTAGGGACCATACATTTTTAACCACATATTGAAGAAAGACTCGTGTCGTGAATGGTGCCTGAATGCATCAAAAAAGAACAGATAGAGAGAAACCCGTCGAAGGCCCTATGGCGGATTCAGTCCATCAAATCAACACCACCCACACAAAGTACGCCGTTCACCGTTGTGCTTCCACAATGAGCGGAGTCCCATGAGTGCGGCTCTCTCGAGAACCCTTGGTCATCATTTACCACAGATTTCAAAAGTCCGATCTCGTAATTCTGACGTTCTTATCAGGTTGTTCTCCGTAAGTCACTAAAACTCTTCATAAAAGAAAAATATAGAGAATATCAAACTGATTTCAAACAAATAAGTTATAAGTTTTGCAATAGCTACCCATGTGAGATTGGAGTGTCATGAATGACGACAATATTCTTCAACTATTTACGTGGGCATTTTTGACTTCCCTGCAATTTAGCTACTTTCTAACAAAGTAATCCGACGAAGACAAGTAGGCCACAGACCAATCATAAATCGTGTCACCAAACTTAAGATACTTCTCAGTATAATCCCTAACAGTATCGTTTTGAATTTTGTCGGTGTTAGGCATAAGACCAGTATTTCTCTTGACTCCAGCAAGGAAACCCAGAAGGAGTGCAAGATCGAGTCCAATATGAGCAGCTTTCGAAAGCTTCAGTTAGTACTATCACAAAACGAACGGTATGAGACTCATTTGAAGTTCCCCAAAAAGATATAACTTACTGTACCCATTATCCTCCAAGATGTGCAGAGTTCAATTTTCTGATCTCACTGTCAAAAAGTGTTGCGCGGATTGTGAACTTGAATGCTTTTCCCAAGTAGATGGCAGTTGGGAATGTGATAGCACATAGTCAGAAAAAACCTAGAAGTTTTAATTTTTGATATGATTGTTCACAATCACATGTTACATCACTTGATGGGGCCCAAGGGATGCTGGTGATCATTTTACACCCTCGACTCTGATGAGAGTGCGAGATTTTTTTTTCATACTTATCCCTTCACCAACAATTTTCCCACATGACACTGAGCTTGATTACGCTTTGAAGAGCCTTTGATCTCTATGTTGGATTGTAGACCAAGCCAACTGGAGATTTGACAAGTTGCATTTTGTCCCTAATGTCGTGAATCGTGCCAACTTCACCTTTGTGAGTACCTGAGTTAGAGTTGCTATGAACGAGAGGATGTTTTCATTGTGTATGATTCAGCGGATGAGTCCTTGAAGGATTCAAAAGACTTAATTATTTGACAGACTAGTACTATGGAGTTACGCCAGTTGTAGTTTATCTGGTCCAACTCGATTTTGCGTCTGTCAAAACCATTGGTGTGCCATTTTCAGGACGAAACTATGTTTCCGTTGGTTTTGGAAGGGCTCAATGTCAAGGAATCGCTTGAATGGTTAATATTCGATCTCGCAAGTTCATTCAGAGACGTCGACACCTTCCTAGGGCATCTTTTCGCGCGCAAATTTCTCTACCGCCACTTACCCCATGTCAGACCGCTACCGTCCTTCGGGTCCTCGTGGTTCACAACGACCAGACCAAGACAGTCTGGCTCCACTGAGGTATTACAAGAGTTCATATCTGTCTCAACGGGACAGCTATACTCCGCAACGTGATTTTTCGAATCAGCCTGATCATCGCAGTTATCATTCTCGAGACAACTTTCGCCAGGGAGGGGGCAGCAGCTATAGAAGTGGATCATACCGTGAGCCATATCATCCAAGAGAGCTGTACGAAAGCTATAAACGTCACCACCGTAGCGTGACGGACAGCGAGGAGGCCCCCCCACCGAAGCGACCACCGCCGCAGGGACCTGCTGCTCAAAAGCAAATGCAACCTCCTCTGCGCCCACGAGTGAATTCATATCGCAACACTCAAAAGCCTAGTGGCCCCAGAGGAAACGTTCAAGGTTCGAGCAAGCCTTCGGGCCTGCCACTTCATCGTCGTCGCCCCCCACGCAAATTGATGCCACATCAACTTTATCTGGTACGGTATAGAGCTACTGATGCGTACAAACGCATCAAGCTTGTTGGTGAAGGAACGTATGGCAAGGTATACAAAGCAGTCAATGAAATAACTCAGGAACCAGTTGCCTTGAAAAGATTACGCCTTGAAAGTGAAAGGGAAGGCTTTCCAATTACGGCTATACGTGAGATTAAACTTTTACAACTGTTTGACCATGAGAACATTGTGTCCTTATACGAAATCATGGTTGAGCATCATCAAGTTTACATGATATTTGACTATACCGAGCATGATCTTTTGGGATTACTTCGTATTCCAAATGTTGAGCTCTCCGAAGGGCATCGAAAATTTTTATTCCATCAGTTGATGCTGGGACTTCTGTATCTTCATCTGAAGCAAGTGATACACCGAGATATCAAGGGTCTGAATATCTTGGTTGACTCTAAGGGGAAGCTTAAAATTGCCGACTTTGGATTAGCTCGTACAATGAAAGTTGTTCAAGATGGTGAATCTCCCGACTATACTAATAGAGTCATTACGATCTGGTATCGGCCCCCCGAATTGTTACTCGGAGCCACGAATTATGGGCGCGAAGTTGATGTTTGGGGTGTTGGCTGTCTACTTCTTGAACTCTACGTCAAGCTGGCAGCATTTCAAGGCATTGATGAAGTTCAACAATTGTGCAAGATATACAACATAATGGGCACGCCCAACCCTGAAGATTGGCCGGAAATCACGCAACTCCCTTGGTTTGACATGTTGACGCCACGTGTTGTCAAGCCGAGTCGCTTTTCAGAACTTTACGCACCAAAAATGAGTGAATTGGGGTTCGATTTGGCTAGTCAATTATTGCAAATGAACCCTCGCAAGCGTGTTACCGCCGATGAAGCGTTAACCCACTCTTGGTTTACCCTGGAGCCACTACCAGAGCCGCTAGATTTCTTGCAAGGTATTGATGGGGAATGGCATGAATATGAGCTGAAAAAGTTTCGTCGGAGAGAAAAGAAGCGCGCCGAAGAGGAGGCACGCCAAAAATCGGTTAATGCAGACCTCGCTCCGTTGACAGAGAAACTGGAACCTCCACTGGTATCTTCGATCGCTCCCAAACTGGGTGACGCTCATGTGGATCTTGAGCCTGACACGGTAACAAAATTATCAGCCGCCCCATGATTTTGAATATTGTAAATAGAACCTTAACAGGAGACCGACGAATGAAGCTGAATTCTTCGAAAATGGGAACAGTCGGTGCAAACGACTCATTGTTGAGAGTTTCACAGAATCGTCATGCCAATCATTTGGGCAAAACACTAATTATCGAGTTCGGATCAAAAGTTCCAGGCGTAACGGTACTTTGCTATACACAATAACGGCATCCCAACGATTCGAGAAGAGATTTTGACATCTTACATGTTCATATCCACAACGGATTACTTGATGAAAGCATGCGCTGCTATGGAATTCAAAGCATATGTACCAGGTATGTTTACGTTTATTATTAGCATTAAATTCATTCTCACTCAACAGTCACTGATTTCGCTAAGTTTCTAGGGAAATCAACATCTTCACCCCTATTAACAGCTAACCAGTAACTCATCAATTGCATGGGAATCACATTGAGCAAACCCTGCAAACAATCGACAGTCTCAGGTACCTCAAGGGTAGCAAAGATTTTTGAGTTTTGAGTAATCAGATCACCCTTATTGCAAACGACAATGGGTCTACCGTTTCTAGCCGTGACCTGCTCGATCGCAGAAACAACCTTGGGGAATAATGAATCTCTAGTTGCAAAGGCAATGATAGGCAATTGATCATCAACCAAAGCCAAAACACCGTGCTTCAACTCACCCGCAAGAACACCTTCCGAGTGAATGTACGAAATTTCCTTGATCTTAAGAGCACCTTCAAGTGCCGTAGCATGTTGGTAGCCACGACCGAGAATCAACAAAGACTTCTGATCGTTAAGAGTGGAATCGCACAACTGCTTAATCTTGTCTTCGAGTTTCAACACCTCCTTGATCTGATCAGGAATTTTTTGTAAGCCAGCAATAATTTCCTTATGACGATCAATCCGAGAAATAGAATCGTTGGAAAGCGAAAGAGCAAACATTACAAGCGCAATGAATTGGGATGTGTAAGCTTTTGTCGACGCAACACCAATTTCAGGACCCGCATTGATGTGCACACCGCAGTGGGTTTGTCTTGACATCAGCGATCCTACAGAGTTGACGATACCGACGGTGAGAGCACCCCGCTCAAGACAGTATTGCAAAGCTAAAATAGAATCAGCGGTTTCACCCGATTGAGACACGAAAACACCAACATCATCTCTAAAAACCGGCGATTTGCGGTCCAAAAAGTCGGAGGCCAATTCAACCAGAACGGGGATCTCAGTGAGCTCCTCAAAGATTGATCTAGTAGCAAGACACGAGTGATAAGATGTACCACAAGCAATCATGATAATCCGTCTGCAACGACGAATTGTGGGAAGGAATTGCTTGAGCCCACCAAGAGTTACCACGGAGTTCTCGAAGTCAATTCGACCTCTCATAGTATTGAAAGTAGAGTCAGGTTGTTCAAAAATTTCCTTTTGCATGAAATGCTTGTAGGGCCCTTTCATGATTTGATCCAATTCCATTTCAAGAGTTTGAATTTGACGCAGGGCCAGCTCACCCGCCAGCTTCTTGGTGGCGCGATGAATGTGCAATTCGCCATCATAGATGTGGGCAATGTCGTCGTCTTCGAGGAACAACACCTTTTTGGTGTGTTGTACGACAGAGGCGGGGTCTGAAGAAAAGAAAAATTCAACGGGCATGGGAACACCGTCGTCGGCCAAGAAAGCACGCAGTTGTGAAGTACGCAACGCTTCCTGAGTGGGAACAACAAGGGAGGCTGGAGCGATCTCAGTGGGACCTTCGGGGAATTCCACATCAACAAAGTCCACTTTGAGCTTCTTTTCAGTGCGAACACCGACAAGCAAAGGCGAACCCTTTCTAGTACCACACACTTCGCCTGGATAGTGATTAGACTTCACCAACAAACCATACAGCCCTTCCAATTCACGAAGAACCTGCTTAGTCAAGTCGTTGAAATCAAGGGAAACACCCGCAGCTTCATTGGTATCATAGATGTGCTTGAACAACTTGGCAATACATTCAGTATCGGTATCCAGCTCGAACTTGAATCCTTTTGCTAACAACAAGGTCTTGAGAGCATTAAAGTTAGTGATGATACCATTGTGGACGACCACGAATTCACCGCTGGGGTCCAGTCGATGAGGATGGCAGTTTTGTTCCAAAGGCTGACCATGGGTGGCCCAACGAGTGTGGGCAATCCCAACATGATCATTGAACACCGTGTCACGATTAATTTTTTCGTCGATGATTTTTTGCTTCAAGACTTTGACCTTACCGGGCGTCTTGATGATGATGTTCTCGCCCTTGACATCGCCGTCGACGGCAAGCCCGGCCGAGTCGTACCCCCGGTACTCAAGTCTTTGCAACCCTTCAATAAGGTAATCGATCACTTCGCCGCGTGACTTATCAACAAGGTAGTTCACGTATCCAAAGATGCCACTAATTTGTTAGTTCATAGTTCGTAGTCCAAAAACTCTGATATTTGCCAGGGACTTCAACAAGAATGGCGACTTCTAAGTCTTCGTCAAATCCAAGACTCTTGTTGAAATCCACTCCGACATCCAGTTCTATTTCACGTACCACATGTTTATTAGCGGAAAAAAAACTTATGGACACGCCTTTAATATATTTTCCCTTGCGCAGGCGCTCCTTTCATTACCGTCCCTGATTCGGCAAAACATAAACAGTGCGGAATCAAAGTGCGACCGATAGAAGCAAGATCAACGATAAATGACCATCACCATAGAATGTCGTCGTTTTCGATCGTTTCTTCTATTGGAATTTCCCTCCCATATTCAATTTCCAGAGTAATTCTTAAAGAAAATGATGCAGTCCTAAATATAGAAGGCGCAGATGATGCATCGAATTGAAGGCGGTGCTGTTGAAATCCTTTATGAACACTGTGTCTACGTGGACACGCAATAACCGAGTATCGTAAAAGTTAAAAACAAAAACAATGAAAGATCACCTTTCGAATGTCAAGGCCACATGGCTTAACGATATACGTGGTTGTTGAGGGTTTTTAAAATTCAACTTGGACGGATCGAAATGAGTCATGCAAATATTAAGGCCAAGTGAAGAGGGGGCCAGGCGTAGATTTGATAAGTTGCAATTGTAGATCTAGTGTGAATGTAGAGCCTTAATTTCAATAGTCTCCTACGGCCTGCTTCATATCATTTACGTCGATGGGCCTAATACTGATAAAATGTAGGTGAATGCACTCCCTCTCGAAGTGGTTTTGGTAATTCTTGTCGCAGTGTGTAGTGTATGACAACGGTAGTGCGGGTTTTGGTGAAACAACATTTGATCATGCTACAATGGCGACAGCCACTAGTGCGATTTTTTGTAAGATGTGCCTCCAAAAAACTGGCCCAACATCACCTTCGTCGGCGACCAGATCCCAGAAGCACTATTCTGTTGCTCAAACTATTGCCCAAAGATAACGATGTGACTATTCCTAAGCAAGTGGAAAAGTTATTGATGCCCGTCACCGCGGTGACCATCGGTGAACTGATAGATTTGAGACGAGCTGCGCAAGAATTCAAGTGTTACAACTACGAAGAAGTTATACCCGACGAAGTCATCAATATCAATATCAACCAACTGACCGATTTGATGGTGTTGTCGAATGGTACTTTAGTTGGATGGAACTTAAATGAAGAGATTATTGTCCAAAATTATGCAAAGAAACTCGGCTCCGCCATTGATGAATCTTACGTCCCCGAGGCTGATGTGATGGATTGGATTGGAATCACAGGCGAAAGCGATGGACTGTACCTTAAGGGCGAAGTTCTAGTGGTCGCCGAAGACAATGCCGATCAAGCCCTCTTGGAGAAGGCAGCATTTGCAATTGGATTTCTGAGAAGCACTCGTCTCTCCATTTTGGAAAATGCATTGGATCAATATTTACTACGCGCTAAGGACCAATCTCGATATTTGGCCACCGGTAAGATAAAGACAACAGAACATCAGCTATTGCAATTGACGGGAAAATTATTTCAATTACGAGCAAAGTTGAATTTGTATCTGGAGCTCATCGAGACCCCAGATTTGTACTGGGAAGAGCCTCTGTTGGAACGGATTTATACATCAGTGTCACGAGCTCTTGACATCAATCCACGTATCTCGATATTGAATCGGAAGCTTGATTATGCTACTGATGAGCTGAGGGCGTTTTTGCTGGTTCTTAACGAAAAAAAGAGCACACGTCTTGAATGGATCATTATATTATTGATTACAGTCGAGGTCGTATTTGAGTTACGGCAGTTTTGGTTAGAATACCAACACTCGACACATGCTGAGACTTCGGCGAATTAAGGGACCTTGTTCCATTTCACAACTTGTAAATAGTCTAGATCTGAGGTGTGACACTTAGGGTTGAGTCAAGCGAACATAGGTGGGGGCAATCTACGCGTGCATGAAAAAATTTGGGGGGTGAGTGGGGGATGAGGAAGAGGAAAGAAGGCGCGCGATGAGCGTATTCACACAACTAGAGAGCAAAATTCATGAGGCGATCAAATTCAGAGAAAGTGTCAGCACTGAGTGTTGAAAGACACTGATTCTTGTTGTTTATCCGACGTGGAGGAGACTGGTGATGCCATCAAATCGCGTTTAGCCGCATTTCCCGGTGAGTCCCGGAAAAAAAACCATGCGTGATAAGCGTGAGCTCTCCAATCAGGGTCAAGCATCTCGGAACGTAGAACTCGGGTGGTCGAGGATTAATGATCAGTTTAAAGGACAAATATACCTTTCCAAAATTTCCCTGACGTGTCTACTCCTTCCCAGTGTCGGATGAATGTTGCGTTGTTATCACGGCTATTTTATTGGTCGATGGCTGTCATCATTTTGACATGTGTCTTGAAACGGTGGTACCTGTTCCGTATTTTCCCGTCCATATGCAGGCGGGCTCGACACCTGACGCCGTGCTAATTCTTCCGATGGCATATCCACCATATACTGACAAAATTCATTCGAAATCGTCTCTTCATCGTGATTGTCAATCAATATATAGTCCTCTCATCGTTATCTGGGGTAACTAAAAATACGATGCTTATCAGTTATCCGAGATGCTCATTGGGTCCACAATCCGACCGCAGTTTTCCATTGCGCACTGATAAGAGTTGCCACTGATAAGCCTTCGCGGTGCTCATCAGGCATGTATGCAGCAATAAATATGACGAACACCCCAGAGCTGTTCCATACGTGATCACGTACATCGAGCCAGACGACCCACCATGTACGGCCGTCTAACCCGAGATCTCTATCCCCAAGATGAGAACTACAACCCGCTGACGTTGATCATATTGTTGGTGGGGCTGAATGCCATATGGATCATGATCTCCGGGCTCGCCTTTTTGTACCTGGGTTTGAGTCGACGGAAGCTGGCGTTATCCTTGATCTGGATCGTCATAGTCCTGTCGTTCATTGGTATTTTCCAATGGTATTTCTGGGGCTACTCCCTCGGTTTTTCGGAAACGGCACACAACGGTTTTATCGGCAACCTTCACAACTTTGGCTTCCAGAACCTCCTTGAAGGCGCCGATTACCCGAAGATGGCGTATGCCTTGTTTCAAATGCAATTCATGTTGATTACCCTAGCCATTCTTGCCGGTGGCTGTGTTGCTGAGCGCGGGCGGTTTTTACCAGCAATGGTATTTCTTTTTTGCTGGGCCACCATCGTCTATTGCCCCGTCGTGTACTGGATCTGGGGCGGTGGTTGGGCGGCCACGTGGAAGCTGGGGGTTTTAGATTACGCCGGCGGCGGGCCGGTGGAGATTCTCTCTGGGGTGTCGGCGTTCGTTTACTCAGCGTTCCTCGGGCGGCGCAACAAGACATTGATGGTGCTGTATCGTGCCCATAACATCACCAACGTGTTTTTGGGCACGGTGTTGCTTTACTTCGGTTGGTTATTTTTCAACGGTTTGTCGTGTGCCAACGCCTCGCTTAAAGCGATCTACTCTACGATGAACACGCACTTGTGTGCCGCGTTTGGTGCCGCCACCTGGTTGTTGTTGGATTTCCGGCTCGAACAAAAGTGGCTGATGGTTGCGGCGTGTTCCGGGTGTATTTCGGGGTTGGTCGCCGCCACGCCGTCTTCCGGGGTGATCCCGTTGTGGGCGCTGGTGATTTTGGGGGTGGTCGCGGGTACCGTGTGTAACTTTTCCACCAAAATCAAGTACCTCTTGCACGTGGACGACTCTCTTGATGTGTTAGCAGAACACGGCATCGCTGGCGTTGTCGGGTTGATTTTCAATGCCCTTTTCGGCAGTGCCGACGTTATCGGGTACGACAACGTCACCGTCCACGAAGGAGGATGGTTAGACCACAACTACAAGCAATTGTACATTCAGATTGCTTACATCTTAGCCTGTACTGGTTACCTGGCAGTGGTCACCGCCATCCTTTGCTTTGTCATCAATAACATCCCCGGGCTCCATCTCCGCGTCGACTACGACGCCGAAGAGGCGGGTTTGGACGAAGACCAGATCGGCGAGTTTGCCTACGATTACATCGAAGTGCGCCGAGACTTTTTGGCGTGGGGCAACCCCGGCCAGACTACTGGGACCCACTCGGAACACCACCTGGAGCTCCACTACACCACCCTGCATCACAGCCATCCCCAAGCGTCCCACATGGTGGAGATTCCCCTTAACGACGGTACCACCGACGAGAGCAAGCCCCACCTGAGTCTGATATACGAACACCGCCTCGACTCGCTGGCGCTGTCGGCGGCACCACCGCCGGAAGACCTTGTGGTTCGGAACCACCTGGGGGTTACTGGGGAGAAACAAGGTTAGACAAATTATTCATGATTGATTTCATAGGAGTTATAATAAACGGTAATAGATTACGTACGCAAGCAGCTACCCCGTAGTTTCAACCCCCCTAGATCCACTCTGGGGAATTTCTGATCGGTACGGATCTTAGTCTCCGCGATCGAAGGATCACGTGCATTTTTGAGTCATCGAATCAAGCATCGGGGGGTCAGCCGCGGGATCCCGTCCAGGGCAATAACCATCGACCCCGATAAAAAACCTTACCACGTAGACGACGGTTTGACCCCCGACAGAATCAAAAATTAGACGACGTCAACCCTTCGACACCCTGATAAAAACTCTCGACGTTCCGGTCGCCCGAAAAATCTGGGGCTTTTTTTTTTCTTCAATGGATGATTATATGCAGACGGGGAGTTTGGCCGGAACCGGGCCTCTGAGTCACCATATATATCTTTCTTACTGCTGCGAAAAATTTAAGAGTCTTGTTACAACATGCTTAGAGCTGTCCGCCGTACTCCGGCGCTTGCCAAAGGGCTTAGAGTGGTTGCCACCGCTCGCCTTGCCACCGCTGCTGCTAACCCCACCACCGCGACGAGACCGTCGCCGGCACCTCTGTTCCAGACTCAGCCCGACACCCCCTTGCCCCGCCAAAGCAAAAAGGTCGACATGGACGACTCGTTCATCGGCCTTACTGGGGGGGAGATTTTCCACGAAATGATGTTGCGCCACAACGTCGACACCATCTTCGGCTACGCCGGGGGCGCGATTTTGCCCGTGTTCGACGCCATCTACAACTCCGACAAGTTCAAGTTTGTGTTGCCCCGCCACGAACAAGGTGCTGGTCACATGGCGGAAGGCTACGCCCGAGCCCTGGGTAAGCCCGGGGTGGTGTTGGTCACCTCGGGTCCCGGGGCGACCAACGTCATCACCCCGATGGCCGACGCGTTGATGGACGGGGTCCCCCTCGTGGTGTTCACTGGTCAAGTGCCCACCACCGCCATCGGCTCCGACGCCTTCCAAGAAGCCGACGTCGTCGGGATCTCGCGTTCGTGTACTAAGTGGAACGTGATGGTGAAAAACGTCGCCGAGTTGCCACGACGCATCAACGAGGCGTTCGAAATTGCCACTCTGGGCCGCCCCGGTCCCGTGTTGGTCGACCTTCCCAAGGATGTCACCGCCTCCATTTTGAGACACGCTATCCCCATCAACTCCACCCTCCCCTCGCTGACGCTCTCGCAAATCACCCGTCAAGCCACCACCGAATTCACCAAGGAAGCCATCCGGAGACTGGCCGAGCTCGTCAACAAAGCCAAGAGACCCATCCTCTACGTTGGTGCCGGTATCTTGAACAACCCCGACGGCCCCAAATTGTTGAAAGAGTTGGCCGACAAGGCCCAAATCCCCGTCACCACCACCATTCAAGGGTTGGGTGCGTTTGACCAAAGAGACTCCAAGTCGATGGATTTCCTCGGGATGCACGGTCTGGCGGCTGCCAACACCGCCATGCAAAACGCCGACTTGATCATTGCACTTGGTGCCCGTTTCGACGACAGAGTCACTGGTAACGTCACCAAATTCGCCCCCGCCGCGAAAATTGCCGCTGCCGAAGGTCGTGGTGGTATCATTCATTTCGAGATCTCTCCCAAGAACATTAATAAGGTGGTTGAGGCCACCGAGGCCGTCGAGGGTGACGTCACTGACAATTTGAGAGAATTCATCCCCTTGGTGAAGCCCGTTAGCGAACGCAAAGAGTGGTTTACTGAATTGGATGGCTGGAAAAAGAAATACCCTTACGCCTACCAAACGGAAACACCGGGTTCGCTTGTCAAGCCGCAAACGTTGATCAGAGAAATGGACGCACAATTACAAGAGTCGGGTAAGGACTTTATCATCACTACCGGTGTCGGTCAGCATCAAATGTGGGCTGCCCAACACTTTACCTGGACCAAGCCGAGAACCATGATCACTTCCGGTGGTTTAGGTACCATGGGCTATGGTTTACCCGCCGCCATTGGCGCTCAAGTAGCCAAGCCCGACACCATCGTCATTGACATTGACGGTGATGCTTCATTCAACATGACTTTGACTGAATTGCTGTCAGCCGTCCAGGCGGGCGCCCCCGTCAAGATCTGTGTCCTCAACAACGAGGAACAGGGGATGGTGACGCAATGGCAATCATTATTCTACGAGCATCGTTATGCCCACACGCATCAGACCAATCCCGACTTCATGAAGTTGGCTGAAGCCATGGGCGTCAAAGGTATTCGCATTAGCACTCAAGAACAAATGAAAGAAGGCGTTAAGGAGTTCCTCGAATGCAAGGAACCGGTGTTGTTGGAGGTGATCGTCGACAAGAAGGTGCCGGTTCTTCCCATGGTCCCTGGTGGTAACGCTTTGGACGACTTCATCGTGTGGGATCCCGAAGTTGAAAAAGAACAAAACGAGTTGAGAAAGAAGAGAACTGGTGGCAAGTTTTAATTCCTTTATAGTCATTTATTTATTCAAAATATCATGTTGAGACGTAACCGTTCATCTAAGATTGTTCATTTGCGCTTGGTACACCGGCCCCATCTGGGGAATGGTGGGCTCGGGTTCCTTCACTTCGCTCTTGTGTTTGTGGTCGCCGTGGTCGTGATGATGGAGAATCTTGTCGATTTTCTCGCCAATCTTGGTATGGTGGTGGTGGTGTTCTTCAACGCGGTGGTGCGCTTGGTCCTGATGGCTATGGATCTCAGCCACAGTGCCGCCCACCATACCACCTCCGTGAACACCATTACCGAACGAGGCACCTTCGGCTTCCCAGTTTACGTCGTCAGGGTTTTGGTCCCGCCCAAAGACCTTGTCTCCCAAGGATGAGTGAGGCTTCTTGGTGGCGTCCGCGTTGCCGGACAGAGCAGGGTGGTTCGAGGAGCTCATGTTTTGTTGGTATCGGTCTTGATAATGAGGTGGCTTTATACTTTCTGCTATCTACGGGGTGACTGCATGACACAAAGCAATCCTTGAGCCGTACGGGGGTTGGGCTGCATGACGATATCTATCTCGATTATTAAGTAGAAACTGACAAAAAGTCGAATGGGTAACATTAGTATTGAGGCAGTGATTTGATACATGACCGATTTTGACACTCGAGAGGGCACTTTCCACTTGAGAGGGCATTTTCCATGTCATTGGTCTCGCAGTTTGCCAACCACAGGGGCCATCCGATCTTGACTACAACATGGGCTAATACGACGAACTCCGCAATATCATGAAACAATGGTACGTTACAGTGGTCAGAGTTGCCCGCAATTTCGAGACTTCCACACGACATTTCGCGTTTTGCTAACGCGGGTGCTCGCCGAAATTATCCATTTTACCGACTGCGGTCATTCACGACTTCCTTTCACCCGGAAAGCGCCGTTTTTCATGCACCAGCCGTGACTTCCCCCACAAATCGGTCGATGACTAATTAGTCAGTCACGACCACCGTAGCGGCCTAGCCACGGCAACAGTGTCTATTTTCTTTACATTTATTACAAAATCTATTGTCTATGGGACGCCAAATATTGTGACTTCCCCCTGTTATAGCCAAGTAGACACACATGTGACAAGTAGGGTTATATGCCGGACCAACACTTGGTTATGTCCTCGGGAAATCAATCTAAAATCACACACACGAATGCTGCCACCAGGCACCAATGAGAAAGGTGCTCTGAATTTGAAGCTCATCAACACCCTGCTGGGCCCGCGTGTGTCGCAGGCTTGCGATCGATGCCGTTCCAGAAAGGTCAAGTGCGATGGGGTCCAGCCTCTGTGTGGGAATTGCACTAAAGCCGGCTTGGAATGTAAAATTCTGGATAAGCTCAGCCGGCGGGCCTTTCCCAAAGGATACACGGAAAATCTTGAAAAACGTGTTCGTGAGTTGGAAAACGAGTTACGCATCGCCAGAGAAGGAAGCAACCATGAGTCGAAAGATGTTCCCAATACCCACCCTCAAGAACGCGTCCCTAACGTCCCGGCAAACCCTATTGATCAAATATTCAACTTGGACAACAAGGGGGTCATCATTGGCAATGACAACTTGAACTTTGAGCTGCAGTTCAACCACTTGCTCATAAATTTAAATCTACCATTTTTGAAAATTACCAACAGTCACAACTACCTTGTTAATGATCCAAATCTGTTCTTGTATCATCCACTGTTTTCAGATTACAATGAATTCCAGAACCGTGACTTGGCAATGATTTATAACCCGATTGCTGGTGGTGATCAAACCATGCCTCGTGACGTCTACCAACTTTTCATCCAGTTGGTCAACAACTTCAAAACTTTATTCGCCAATAAGCGTGAGCTAGATAATCAGATCAAAATGTTCTTTTTGCATTACAATGTTTTCATCCCGATCTTTGATTTTCAGCAATTTTGGAATGCCTATGAGCAATTTCACACAATGTATCCGTTTATGTTCACCTATGACGATTCTACTTTAAATGGATTTAATTTGGGGCGCAATGACTATACGGTGGTGAACCAATATTTCGTGATCGTCGTTCAAATCTATGCCATGTTGATGATTAATGATCCAACGATCAACCTCAACTTACTTTTGAATCATGCCGAACCAAGGTACAGTCTTAAAAAAGGCCCCGGCGAGCTGGTTGTAAAGCTGTTGTACGATTTCTTGCCATATTTCAACGTTTTCAATGTTCTGAGAGATCAACTTCAAGTCTACTTAATTTTTTTGTATTACTCGTTATTGACAAATAACAAGGAGAAGCTGCTGGTATTAGCTGGGATGGTAAATCTGTTTATCGGTATCTTGGGTGTCAACTTAAACTCCAAGAATTTGTTTTTCAATGATCTTAGCTTGCCGATGGCCGAGCGAACTAATAGAGTCAAAAATTTTTGGGCCTTCAAGATTTTACTCAAATGTTTTAACCTCAAGTTTGGTTTCAAGCCCAGTTTAAACACAACGGTCATCAACCCTGTTACAATTGATCGTTACTTTCAATTGACACCTGAAAAACTTCTGAGTTTACTTAATGGTGATGATCTGTTGTTTGACACTCTCTTGAAACCACTGGTTGAGTTTTTGAACTTGATGAATATTGTCATTCCGCTGTCATTCTCCCCAAACTACTATCAATATTTGAAGAAGAAAGACCCTAATAAAAAGCGAGACCACCCGAAGCATTTGGACTGGATTTTGAATGACGATGATGGGGATGGGAACGATGGGAATTTGAACTATAATTTTAATCAGTTTTTGGTCATTGACAAAAACTTACGTGAGTGGCGACAAGGATTAAAGGATGAAAGAATTTCGTTAAGGCCATTGAGCAATGGAATGAAGCTCCCCATTTCTACGGCGGCACTGAACGACTTGTATCATGATTTGATCGACAAGGAGGTGAACTACAGCACCGTTGGTATACCACAGGAAGGATTGGTTGAATTTTACAAAAGTGGGCTACCCGATGCACACATGGCGCTGCAATTAATCAAAATCCAACTCAACTTCCACTACTCATTGATCAGAAGCATGAATTATCTTAATTTTATCGTCGATAAGGAACTCACTCCTGAACATTACAGCACTATAAGTGAGATTCTGAGTGAAGTTTTGAATTACTTCGTTCTCTTCTTCAGACATGTGGCAGAACTGGAGGTTGTACTGCACAAACGGAGTAACCCTGTTATGGAACTGCTTGGATTGGATGTGGATGAAGATGGATTTGTTATAAATGACTTTAGTGTCAAGAGAAGGCGCGTTCAACAACCGAAAAAGGCTACCCTTTTAAAGGAAATCCCTGCTCTGCCATTTAATGCCTTATTCAACAGTCTTCTGATGACTATTATCAATTTGAAGAAGCTGATCATTTTACAGATGTTGTATTTGCTTATTTGCATACTAAAGTTTTACAAAAGAGGAGAATATGGTAACATACCGAATTTTGTCGATCTATTAAGAAATAGTGTCCAGCTTTTTTTCCGGGTTTTCATCAATTACAAACCTGAGCTCTCGAGGAGACCGAAAGACGCTCAGATATTCGTCAAATTATTGAATGATCTGTTGAAAGAAGATATATTGAAAGATGACGAAGAGGAAGACGAGGACGATTATTACAGTCTGATTGACTGGGATCATGAGGAGTTAGATGAGGACATCAAGATCTTGCGGATTCTCAAAACTATACAATACAAAAGCGAGCGCATCCTCGAGAAGACTCAAGCAAAGCGTCAATTACCACTCCCAAAAACATACTCCTTACTGAAGATACCAAGTATACTGAGTTTTCTACTTGATGATGGCGACGAGATCGCGAAGAAGGAAAAGCTAGTTATTAATGACCTTTTGAGTATGAGTCGTGGCGATTGGCACCAATAGATACGATATGTATGGAAATCATCATGAAGAAAACGTGTTAATCTGGTTTACAAAAATCATGAGTGAAACACTATCTCCATTTTTCAGCCAAATCATAAGTGGATCCACAGTCTGACAGCTATCCTGACCCCCAAAATGATGAGACGGTGGCGTCTAAAGTTGATCCATTAATACTAGTAACCTCAATAATGTCAGAAGCTATTTGCTTTTTGCCTTTGTTTCAGCGTTTAAATTGGAATAATGGTGACGATTTCATTTAACAACGATAAGTTGTGCACACAACAGATTACACGTGAATGACAGGTCGCAGAGTAATTTTTTGGGTTATGAGATTTCCTACCCCGCACTTCAGATCACGTGACAAGTGGGATATATAGTGTGAGTCCGAGCCTCCGCCATTCACTTATGTCGTTCGATTTTATTCGTCGCTTGTCCGATTCTGGTACACTGGGTCGGAAGGAGCCATTAAACTCGACCACGACGGAGTTGCTGGCAACTTCCAAAGTCGACACACTGAAGATACCCAAGCATAATCCTATTTCGCTGCTTGTTGAGCAACAGCGTTATCACCAACTGAGCGATAACTTACATGTGAGTTTATAGGCAAATGAATATTATGAATTGCATAAATCCAAAGCGTGCCGTATGTCTTCAGCTTGTTTTGCCAGAGGAGTTGATTGATCGATTTCATCTAGGATCGAGACCGCGCCTCCGATGATAGTTAGTATATCTGCAATCGTGTCATTAGCACAAGCACGAATGCGAGGCTGTCGATGATGAAGTAGGAAAACTAGCCTTTCCACCACTGTGGACCTTATGCCCTCATCCTTCACGAAGTATAATCTGCCAAAGAGGCGAATAGCAGCTTCCACTCTCATCCACTCGCGAGTATTTATATGTAAGTTGTAGACTTGCTTCAAAAGATTTCGCCAATCAAAGGTCTCGGGGATGGGTAATTGTGCCTCTAACAATCGTCTCCAAGTCGTGAGCGCAGAAACAACTCGGTTGGGAGGCTCAAAGCAGAATGTTTCGAGTTTCATTAGATAATGAAGAATATCCAATTGAAATTCAGACATGTACAAGTCAAAGAATCTCTTAAGGTTATCATTCACAGTCTCGGATGCCACCGACTGTCCTCCTATACTCATAACCATGCCTCTCCAAAACTCAGGCTTACTTCCGGCATCCATTTTGGGATATACCTCCCATATATCATTTGTTTGGAGTAAACGTTTTGCACATTTTGCTACACTGTCTATCGGTTCACCAGCCAACCGAAGCAAGCGACCTCGGATTGAATCCGAAATAGGAATATTGTCGTTCTCGAGTCTCGTTAAGATCGCCACGCGTAGCTTTTGGCCAACTTCTCCTTGAAGAGTCGTAGTGTAATCATCAAGCAAATTGATGAAATTAGGTTTCCAGGGTGAAACCGAACATATCGCCACTCGCACATCTATATTTACCTTAGTATCGAATGGCATTTCCATCACGTTTTCGATAATTGTTTCAGGTAATTCAGCTGCAAAGAAAGCTTCAGCAAAAGCAGGCAGGAGAGGTATCAAAGGGACAAGGTCAACTAACAAATGTTTAGGCATTCTGCAACACATATCCTTCATTAGCGTCCTGATCTCACGTGCAATTACTGAGGTCACTATCGACGTAATTACCTCACGGTCATATGTTCCTCTAAGCGTACACCAACTCACATATCCTGCTGCTTGCGAGATCGATTCTCCATCAAATTTGAACAGCTCCCCAAATATATCTATTGACTCATTAGGTTCAGACTTTCCCATTACTAGAAGTCCTTGACACAAACAGTAAAGGTTATCGTGATCAAAACGAATACGCTTCAACACCAGATCATCCCAAATGACGTAACCTGTAGCTATGCGTTGCTGATGCCAATCAACTTCCGGCTGCATTTTTTCAATTAACACATCCTGAAATGAATAGCCTTTAGACTCGAGGAGTGGAATCAACAGATACAGACTAGTTAACGTCAGGACTGCCAGGGTATTGAGCTCTTCGATAATCTCAATGACAATCTCGCCCGATTTGCTTGAGGAAACATGATCAAATATGCGTGGCCCAGCTCGTCCCAACATCTCCTGTATCACTGCAACGGCACCCCGACGAACCATCAAATCAGAGTCTGTCACGGCCACCTGAAGTAAATCCTTGAAAGCGTTCTTCAACAGTTTGCTCAGTATTTTTGATTGCTTTGCGGATCTGGAGATGGACCATAAAATAAAATTCAGTGCATCCCGTACTACTGTTCCAACGTTGGAACGAAAGAACCATCGTTCGAAATACAAGTATTTACGAGCAACTTCAATTACTCTTTCGGTCCATGTACTTGGTAGCAGATTTGCAAGTGTTAAAAACCCAAAGTACAATAATGATGCATGTAATTTTTGCACTGGGATAGTATCCTGCAATGAACCCGAGGGAATTTGAGAGTAAATATGCTGAATCAACTGATTTTGGTAGTTTATGGCTACCTTGCCAAGTTCTTGTGTGTACGAAGCAAGCCCTTTCGCCCACGCATACCGTGAGTTTTCATCAAAAGAATCCACTTCATGAAGGATATGTGTTAAGTCATTAGTAATTTCAGATACTGCCTCGAAGTTTTGTTGTCGAGTATAAATCACGGCCAATTGTGCGAGGATTCTTGTCCGGTAAAGTTGGAATAAGTTTGAATGTGCTTTTTCAAGGTCTAGCTTAATAATGCTGGAGACAATTAAACATAAATCTGCCGAAACAAACTCCTTTAACACTTGATTCATAACCATGTAATGGCCAACGACTGTATTCGGTCGGAACGACTGCCATTCTTCCACTAGATACGAAAGGTATATAGGGAGTAAACTTGCCATTGCATCGGACCGCCTAAGAAGTCGAGCCATCATTATCAGTATGATCTTTTGAATAGCCAGCCCCGGTGGGGCGTTGTTAATAATTGTAATTGAGGCATGATAGAGTTTGATCAAAGTGTTCTCTTTTGAAGTGGACAAGCTGAATGGCACCATTACCAAGTTGCATATCCACATAAGAGGAAGCACAAGGTTGTTGGGGGACGGCATGCTTATCACGTAACCCACAAGTTCTTCCAACTTATACACATCAGCATTAAAGTAAGGGATCATTGCCTGATATCCCCGCACATTTGCGAACGACACCAATATGGCACCAGTAGCTTCGATGACTTCATTTGTAGATGACAAGAGTGTATGCGCTCGTTCAAATGTGGCACATAGCAGATGAACATAACTCGCAAGATGCGGATCCAAAAGCAGAGGTTGAGGTTCGAATGCTGTAATGAAGCCTCGGAGCAAATTGGCAGACCTCAATGGGTCTTTTTCGATATTTTTGAGCTGAGTAATTATACTCTGATGGATTTCATTCGCTTCATGGGTGAGCTTCACTTGAGCTTCGCTCATACCTGTGTACTGCAACTTGAGCTCGCACTACAGATGCATTGAGACATGAAATGCTATCACTTAGTGAAGTTCTCGTAATCCGGAAACAACAGGTGAAGCGGTGTATTGAGAGAGTACAGCTATCTGAAGCTCGTTGCTTGATTACGCCAGCATCTTCGAATAGTCACAGATAAACTTCTTATTTTGAGTTATACGACACGCTTCTAGTGATAATTTTCGAATAAGGCATTGCACATCGCAACCTTCGACTTTGGATTGTTTATTCAACACATAGGTCAGAATCGTAAGAGCCTTTCACGAGTTTGCCTGTTTAACGTTCCCGACGCATCTTAGATCCATTCTCGTGTACTCGCGTTGTCGATTTCACTTTATACAGGCAACCACCTCAC
Organism: Diutina rugosa; assembly: GCF_008704595.1. Lineage (NCBI taxonomy): Eukaryota > Fungi > Ascomycota > Pichiomycetes > Serinales > Debaryomycetaceae > Diutina > Diutina rugosa. Next base: position 133,859 of record NW_022995115.1, read on the forward strand.
AACAACAAATCCTCGACACTATGGGGTTGTGCAGTTCAAAGGAGCCCAAACCCAGTACTCCTGCGGTGAATGGGGCTCCCAAAAGGCAGACGGCTCAACAGGAGGTGTCCAAGCCGGCGCAGACTACCGAAGTGACGCAACCCAAAGTTCCTGAGTCGACCGGTGCTGCTGAACGCTCAAGTGACAGCAGCAAGGAAATTAAAGTTTTACTTTTGGGCCTGGGCGAGCTGGGTAAGCTGACCATTGTCAAACAAATGAAGATTTTGCATCAAGGTGGCTATACTCGAGAAGAGCTAGTGGAATACACCCCCTTTGTCTACAAAAACGTGTTAGATTGCATCAAACTGGTCATTAATGCAATTATTGACTTGGAACCAGATTTGATTGCGAAGGATCTGGATCAACCAACTGGCCCGGGTACCCCACAACTTGATGGACTGATCATGCGTACACACGTTTTGAACTATGATGATTTAAACTCTATCCTAGGGTACGAAATTGCCATTGATTCTCAAGAGTCATTCTCACCTGCAATTGCAGCCAAGATAAAAAAATTATACTCTACTCCAGAAGTGATTCTGTTTATGAAACTAAACCAAGGCCGATTCTATCTTATTGATCTGACGCAATATTTTATGGCGAACATTGACCGGATTGCTGCTCAAGGCTATGTTCCTCTGACTGATGACATCTTAAGAACCCGTAAGAAGACATCAGGTATTTACGACTTTCACTTTCAAATGGGTCTGGGGCTCAAGATCCATATGTACGACGTGGGTGGTCAACGAAGTGAAAGAAAAAAGTGGATTCACTGTTTTGACAATGTTACGCTTATCATTTTTTGTGTTGCACTCTCCGAATATGATCAAGTTCTTCTCGAAGAAAACTCTCAGAATCGATTGGAGGAGCTGTTAACTCTTTTCGATTCCGTCGTTAACCTGCGTTGGTTTGCTAGAACTCTGATTGTTTTGTTCCTTAACAAAATTGACGTGTTTGCCGAGAAGTTGAAGTATTCACCACTAGAAAATCATTTCCCTGACTACACTGGTGGCGATAATATCAATAAGGCCGCCAAATATATCCTTTGGCGTTTCACTCAGAAGAATCGTTCACTGCTCAACATTTTTCCTCATGTCACACAAGCTACAGATACCCTGAATATTCAACTTGTGTTTGCTGCAGTCAAAGAAACAATCTTGGAGAATCTGCTTAAAGATAGTGGATTACTTTAAAGACTTAGCATATTTATTCACTTCCCGACGATGGATGCGTCACTTTTAGTTAATTTATGTATTGTATGGGCTCCCTTGCACGCAAGTTGACCTGTAATAGGCGCGAGCTACATACGCTTAAATGTATAAGAAGATGCTATATTGACATCACATCATTATTCGATGAGAGGACCAACTTGGGGATTAGTTGTTGCATTCAGGGTAGCTTTGTGTGACTCTTCTTTGTCCCGTCCGTCTTTCCGTTCTTCGGCATTAGAACCTTGAGTACGCCGTTTGCCACCTCGCCGACTGCGTCTTCCCAGCCCCTCACCTTCTTTCTTATCTAGTGACCCCCGGCGCAGTCCCTCAGTAGTTCTCGCATTCGTATCTCTCACGATGTCCGAATCCAGCACAGACTTCGCAGCCGGTTTGGTCGTTTGATCAGCACTCAGTTTGACCCCGCTTTTATCCAGGCGTTTCCGCTCATCACGGCGACGTCGAGATCGGTGATCTCGAGAATGAGAACTCGACAGAGATTGCTCCTTTTTGGGTTGATCATCGCTTGTCGTGCGCTCTGTAGATGTCCTTTCTTTTACCAGATCCTGCAGTTTTTCATTCACACGATCACGGTTACCTCGCGAGCGTCTCAGACCACCTCGACGATCGCCTCTACGTCGATTTTTATCCGCACTTATCTCAGTATTTGTACCTGCCAAACTACCTTTCGAAGAGTGTGGGGCCTTTGCGTCATTACCTGTGAGTTGGTCAGGTGGATCATTCTTGGGTGATGTGAGAGCTTCACTTATTGATGTGGATTCAACCGAGTTATCAACCTTAGGTATAGATGAGCGCTTTTCTTGAGCTTCCTTGTCTGATTCACGAGAATGTGATTTTGTAAGGTTGTCATATTCTCCGCATTCAAGTGATTTTCCATGAACACTATTCTCAGAATCAACAACTGGATTATGGTCTTCAGAAAGTGTAATTGATTCCTTTTGAATCGATGGTAATGAATCTGGTCCTTGCTCAGACAGTGACTGTTGGCTTTTATTATTGCCGGTATGTGACGGATGTTTTGAAAGAGATCTCTGCCCATCTCTTTTTAGGATTGCAATCAGTCCACGTCGTTCCAGTCCTCGCCGACCACGCCAGCGCTCTTGATAATTGCGTAAAATCTCTTTGGGATCTTCCCCTTCACCAACCGTTAAGGTAGTTGTTTCATTCACTTTAATCAATCGCTTTTGAATCTCTTTTTCCTTAGTAAGGGTGTCAACTGGTTTCGCCTCGCCGAAAGGATTAGGTTTCGGTTTCGGTTTCACTGGTTGGGGCGGCGGTGCCGTTGCTGTCGACAAACGTCTGTTCTGAACCGGCGCCTGATGGCCCAACGACCCCGCGCGTTCCCATCGATTGGAGTTAGATGCAACCTTCTGAGACAATGATGACAATTCATCAGCATGATCGGAGTTGAAGCGCATCGTATCTTGAAAATCGTTGAAATTAGCGGGGTCAATCATCACACGTTTACCCGGTTGATAGTAACAATCATGCCACTTGAGGACCTTTTGATAGTCTGCTGCTGAGCGCAATTCCACAAAGGCGACTTTTCGTATAACATTAGAAGTCAAGGGGGACAGCAGGGGGTCATAAACAACTTTGACTTTAACAACAGGGGTGTAACGCAGTTTGAACAAGTCTTCGATGAATGTGTCGTTCGCATCCGATGGTAATTGTAAAAGCTTCACAATGAATGGAGGTCCTTGAATGCTTGAAGGTACTGACCCACCCAGATACCCTTGGAAACCACCTCTATGTCCACCATAACCACCTCCGGAACCTCCGATTCTCACAGCGATCAGCGCCATATCGAAATCAGAGTCAGCCCAGCTGCCACCATAAGCTAATTGTTAGTATTTTCTTGCATAGCTCATTGAGAGCAATTGATCACTCATTATCACTTACAGTCGTCTTGGATGAATTCTTGCAAACTCAATTTCTTCTTCAGTGCTGTACATGTTAGTAAAATTCAATAATTGGATTCTTTGGGGTAATGGTTTGACATACACATTTGTTGGTCTGCGGCCACGCTCTCCTCACAAGAATTGTGAAGGTATGACAAGGGAGTGCATACAGGGACCGCGATCATGCAACATGTTAGAAATTTACTAGGCGTATGACTTGACGAAGTTATATGGCGCAATTGTGAGTGCTTGATGTCCTGAATAATCGATAGCTTAGGTGTAATCGATGAGTGAAAAACTGTCACGCATACTGTTGTGTCGATCTACAATCGTTCGCAAGTTTACAATCGCAAACGAGCTGCATTTCGCACTACCAGTTTCTCCGCGATCTCACTGGTACTAAGTCTGTTGATAAAAGGTTACAATGATTGCCATAAATCTTCATATTGTTTTTCAAAATTGTATATACAGGCCTCAAAGAGAGTATAGTACGAGAGAAAACTGCTTTTCCCTTGCTTTTTTCAACTGTTTTCTCACTTTAGTTCAGGGGACGTTCTTTTGCAAATGTAGCAGCCACGATTAACGGTAAAACAAGCAGTGCTTCGGCATAAACCTTAATCAGTTTAGCATCTGCCTTGATTTTACCCCAACTAACAGCTTCATCAGGACGAGCCCCGGCATCCGAACCGTCATATTCTTGGCCCGTGTTGATGTATACGGCATAGTCGGCACCATTACGCATCAAGCAAGCGTTGCAAATGTGGTGTTTGATGAGACCACCACCAAGAATGAGCATACCCGCCTGCGAAGCATCCATACTCATAGAATTAATCCGACGAATATCAGCAACAATGTCCAATCTCAACTGGTGGGGCAGCGCCTTGAAGGTGTGGAAGAATAACATGTCACCGATCGACCCATCTGTCAAAGCAGGGCAAAAGATGGGGATATCATTTTTGTAAGCCCAATACAAGACCGACGACTCATCGTTAATTTCCTTACCGAGACGAGCAATTAATTTTGAAGGGGTCCAGCAAGCGTCAGAGTTGTAGTCAAGAGCATCGTTGCCCAACTTCTGAAGAGCTTCTTGTTGCTCTTCTAGGCACTTATCTAAGATGGGGACAATCCACTCTTCAAATTTGCAGTAGTTGTCATTTGGAACCAACAAATTCCCGATTCTATTCATCCCTTTGTCTCTAAGACCTTTGCCGGGGAGAGTGAAATCGCCCATGTACGTAGGCGCTAAACATTTGATCAAGTCTTCTTCAACACCCCCAGCGGAAGCTACGATAGCCAGAACCTTTTTGTGCTGGACAAGGTAACGCAAAGTGTCTCTCAAGCCCAGCGAAATGAGATTAGAGGTGAAGCCCATGAAAATTGTAGTGCGTTGATATCCCTCATCATCGAAGGTTCCTTTCTGTTTGTGCTCCTCGAGCGTGTCACGGTGGACCCCCTTCCAACTAGTCATCTCATCGATGATCGAGCATGCCTGAGATAACGCCAGGGCCTGAAATCCCATATTGCGCATCAGGGAAATGAGATCCAGCGCCAGCATATTGTAAGCCGAATCTTTAGTGTAATCAATTCCACTAACTTCGACAAAATCATCTGGCACGGGCTCGGACTTGACTAACACGGCATCAGCTGCAATTGATGGCTTCGACATCTTAGGCGGTGTGAAAAGTATCTTCCGTGCGAATAAATTTGTCTAAAATACTCTTGGCGTGTTGTCAGTATATGATGGCAACAGAAAATAACAATAGGGGCATATCTGTAGCCATTTTATATTTGGTTGTAACGGAAGTTTTGTCGTTAGTTTGATATGTCTCGCTAAGCACTACGGACTATGTTATATTACCGGATTGCAAGTGTGGACAGAACTTACAGTCAGCCACTTGAAATTGCATTCCATCGAGTCATATTCGAAACTTGTAATAATTCTGATTAATGAGGAGGTTCATGGCAAGATGTTATTACTCACATTGTTGTCATCGATGGCGAAACTTGCGAAGAAAGCTTTGTACAACAAGCGACACAAAAAAAGTAATATCATAACACTCAAATACAACACGGTAAAGGCAATCCGAAGTTCTCGTTTGGCGGCCAAAAATTCTGCCTTCTTCTCACACATATCATTCCATATACGTATATTGAACAACCAAAATTAAAGCAAACAACAAGATGTTGCAATGTAGTACTAGCTTTGCAAGTTTGTATACTCGAATGGAGCGCTCTAGTAATTGGGATGTGTTGTCGGACTCCATTTTTCATGACAAAGGCATTCTGAGAGATTTAAATAGGGAGGGGTGTGAAACTTAAAAAATATTCCTATTTTCTTGTACTCTGGATGACACATTTGCAAAACAAAGCTTCAGTGAAACATACGTCATTGATGCTTAAGAGTTTTTCTACGTCGAAACTGGTTAATATATAGATACTCGGAACCTCTCCCCTCCAAAGATTCCGGCGCACCATCTCGCGCTTTCATTCCCCTCATTTCGATACGAGTAGCAACGTGGTAAAGTTGGGGATGATAAGTAAATTTGGCAGCTACTACACCACCTTTGATACAATATAAGTTAATGCACTCAAAAAAAACAGCAACACGTTTCGCTCAAATACTCCTCAATCTAGTTCTGAGAGACGAACACATCAAGATTTTGTATAGTCCAGTACAAAGCACCCATCACTAGGTGGTGATATTACGTGAAATCAAAGAAAACCAAGGCAGTGTTAGCATCTATCTTTGTGAAGGCTTTCTTCTAGACTTCCCGTCAACATTCTTCGGTATCTTCTAGAGGACATTTAGATGTTTACAAAAGGGTTTGGGTAGTTAGTGACCTCTGGTCTACAGTCATCTTCACCTACATGCCGTTAGATACATCAATCATGTTCCATTGGCCACCACACTTTCTTCGACTATAGGTACGGATTTAGACCTATTGTTTACTTCAAAAACAAATAAAGAAGAGAATTTAAAAAAGCATCATCAACACTTCGAGGTGAAAAATTCATACTTCAAGTAACTACCCCCAAATATCCTGATTTACGCTGCTGCAATTTGAGTCTAACCCCACATTCCCCGATGAAATCGTATAAAAGGAGTCAGCATTTCGTCTTTGATTACATATCACCTTAGTACCAGATAACAATCGCCCCCAGCATTGCTTTCGTGGGATTCGTAACGTTGGAGACACAGTATTTGCTGGTTGTGTATTCTACGTGGGACCAACCGCCTCATTCCGATTTCAGTCGCGTCGCAGCCTCGTCTAGGGAAAATACAGATCCTGTATATAGAAATTGCATTCTTAAGTGTACGTGTCGAACTGCGACTTGATCCAGAGAAGTAGCCATGATATATTGGTCACAATCATTTCTGCTCAACCAACATACTGCGTCTTCTTCACCGCTCCAGCATTTGCTTTATTTTAGTTCTTTGGTCGTATTTGAAGTAGCCCTTAAGTCTCGTCTAATGGATTTCACGCGATCCGCATTCTTTTCTACAAAACAAACACCATATCTATACTCATGGTCGAATCACCGATGTTAGCATCCAGTGCTTTACGGAAGCGCAAGATACTCAAGAAGTCGATCAACTTTTCCGTCATGATCATTGGCCAATCTGGTCTGGGGCGGCTGACACTTATCAACACTCTTTGTGGTGGTAATCAGATCGTACCAACATCTTCTACTGTCACTCAGGATCCCTTCACGAAAAAGTTGACACTCCGTCACGAAAACGTCGAACTTGAGGATAACGAGGGCCACAAAATTTCACTCAATATTATTGACACCCCCAATTTTGCCAGTTCAATCAATTGCGACGAAGACTTTAAGATCATTGTCGACTTCATTCGTCACCAATACGATGAAGTTTTATTAGAAGAACTGAGAGTAAAGAGAAATCCCAGATTCAAAGACGGCCGCATTCATGCTTTGATTTACATGATTAACCCGACTGGTCATGGCTTACTGGAGGTGGATGTCAAATTCATGTTGCACATCAACAACTTGGTCAATATCATTCCGATTATTTCCAAGGCTGACTCCCTTACACCACGGGAACTTGCGTTGAATAAGCAATTCATTCTCGAAGATTTGAATAATTACGGAATCAATTATTACAGATTCAATGAGTACGAGCACGAGCAAGATTACATCGATGACGAGATTATTGAGTACAACAAATACTTGAATCTGTTAATTCCATTTGCCGTCATTGGTGCTAACGAGTACCGAGAGCTGACCGAAGCTGATGACGACACACTTAAGTTGAGAGTACTCAACTCGAATTGGGCTAAGCCAATCAATGTTGAAAACAGTGACATTAATGACTTCACTATCTTGAAAAATGTCTTGTTGATCACCCATTTGAATGAGTTCAAAGAGTTGACGCACGATGTGATCTACGAGAACTACCGTACTGAAGCTTTGTCAGGTAAACAGTTTCAATATATTGGGGAAGGTGAGCGCGATCGGTCAGCTGCTCAGCCATTGGAAGAACCGCAAGACTCCAGCTATTTGGTGAAAGAGGAGCAAATCAAGTTAGAAGAAGAACGTTTGCGGAAATTCGAGGAACGCGTACATCAAGATTTGATCAATAAGCGTCGTGAATTGTTGGAGAAGGAGAACGAATTGAAGGAAATCGAGAAGAGATTGCTAGCTGAAGGGTTGAAACTTAACGAGGATGGCGAGGTAGTCGAAGCAAACTAGTATATGAAATTTATGTTATGCCAATTCATTGTATTTAAGCGTATTTCACTGCTATATCATCAAACAATTTGCTCTTCTCCTCGAGGTCCGTCAACCTACGATGACCTTCTTGGACCTGACGCAATTTAGTCAACAAATCAGGTACATTCGATCCAAAGTTCACTAGGTAATCATAAGCAATTTGGTTGGCGACAAAATCGCCCGTCACCTCAGGGTGAATGGACTCAATTTGAGACAACAACTCCGTAGCTTCTGGATAGTGTTGCAACTGCAAAGTAAGAACAAATAACACATTGAGAATTCTGAACTTCAGTTGATTGTCATCCTCAAAATCCGTCGATAACAATTCATCGTAAAAGTAAAACGAATTATTGATGTTCTCGGACTCTCCTCGTAACGCGTTGATCCACGATTCAATAACGGAGTAGACAATGTCGTCACTCATGTTGAACTTTTTGAGCTCATTGAATGTTTTGTTGGCCGCAACTAGATCAATTTGCACAAGATGCAACTGCACTAGCAAAAGATAAGGCTCGAATTCGGGAGTTCCCTTGGCGATATAACCGTTCAATATTTTTGTCGCCTGTTCAAAGTCTTTTTCATATTTGACCAAATAAAGTGCAGTGAGTACCGCTTCCAACTCGAACAGTGCTTCCTTCACGTCATCAAAATACGTCAGACTGTCAGTACCAAAAGAAGACAAGTCGTTGTAGGCTTCCAACAATTGGAAGAACCCATCATTATCAGGAAATCTTGATTTACCTGATGAAATCAATTGGCTGGCATCTTCTCCAAGGGCAATCGTCAGTCTTATTTGGAACTCGAGAACTTTGAGCTGGTTTTCAGCTGAGAAAGAGTCAAGCAAGTAGTTCTTCACTCGATTATGCTGGTTGGTGTAAAATTCATTGCGTATGGAGTACAATTCTCCCGAATCGGTGAAGGCGTCCATATCGTTGAGCCAATACGTGTTCTTGTGCGCAGCATTTGGGCGCGCGACAAAAAACAGCTTACTGCAAGTTATGAATACATTCGTACGAAAGCTATACACTTAGTTGTCCTGATTCTTGGGTCTAGACGCTTGCGTGACATCAACACCAGCATTTGCTCTAATCATATCCCATTGACTAGGGACATTGGGGTGCAAAGCATTGGCAAAGTGTTGACCGCCCTTAGTAATCCCTTCATGAATGTTTTCTCTAGTGAAACTTCTAGGATCTCTGACTTGGTACAGCGCATCAACTGCGGTACGTTTGAAGTACATGTAAAACATACCAGCTTGGCGGTAATCCATGGAGTCCCAAACTCGGCGCTCAACAGGGTCGCTAATGGCCTCTCTCTTGTTGTTAAAGGTATACTTCCCAACAACTTGAGCCAGCACTAACAAAGTTGCCAAACCAATGAAGAACCCTAAGAAGGGTCTTCTAATCATCGAGTTTAACGGGTTGGGCACTTTCTTAAAACCTCCATCGGTAGTGGGCACAATGGTGGGAGGGTATTTCGGACCCCACAAGTGATAGTAAATGGTTGGAGTGAAAAAGCCAACGGTGGCAAGACCGTAGGAAATGAAGGAGGTTTTCTTGAGAACTGGCTTCAATTGGTCAGCTATTTCATCACGCTCTCTTGGGCTAAGCTCTTGGTCGGCGTCATAAAACCGACATGCAGCATCAAATTGCTGAGGAGAGAGCTTGGCCTTGAGAGGATTCTCGTTCAATGCAGCTTGTCTCACTGATTCCCTGTCAGACATGGATAATTATTCGCGGGAAGAGGATTTGATGTGAGCATTTATATTTCAAGGACGCATACGCAGGGAGCAGCAATCGAAGCCCGAGGCAGTGACGCATGCAATTGGAGAGAATGGGAAACGAGGAATGTTGAATAACAAAAATAAATACAGAACCATGGCAATACCAATTTTGTCTACAATTGATTTGGAGATGGGGTCTTAATTCGCTTCCGAACTTTCCGATACTAGTCGACGCACATTACTGTGCTGCTTGCGCGGTAAGGAATAGTCCTGCGTGTCGCACTGGAGACCAATTGGGACCATTAGAATAATTTTCAACAAATTGCGCGTGCGACGATTCACATACTAATTCATTTAGCTGAACACATGGTGTCGTTGTCTTTTAACAAACCTCAAAAACTCTTACTAAATACGCCTCCTAATTCAATACATTATCCGATCTCTTTTCTTCTCTCAACTTGATCAATTGTTGAACGACAGTGTCAAAAGGCACAGCGGCGCCCTTTCCTTGTTCTTCAGGGATATCACGATTTCTAATGTTGACCGAGTTATTCTTTTGTTCGTCATCACCAACGATGAAAATAAAGTTGTACTTGAGCAATTGACCCGATCTGACCTTCTTGGGCAAGGTGTTCCCTGAAACATCGACGTCACAATAGAAGAAGTACTTGTCATTCAATTCCTTCTGCAAAGTTTGAGCATAATCATAGAACTTAGGGCCAATTGGGACAATCAAGATTTGTCTAGGAGAAAGCCAGAATGGCCACTTACCCTTGAAATGTTCCGTCAAAATGGCCGTCATTCTTTCGACCGAACCCAAAATGGCACGGTGGATCATAACGGGACGATGGACTTGACCCTTCTCGTTGGTCTCACCCTTGAATTCCAATTCAAATCTGTTAGGCAATTGGAAATCCAATTGGATGGTGGCGCATTGGAACCACCGGTTGAGAGCATCAGAAATCATAATGTCAATCTTGGGCCCGTAGAAAGCACCGTCACCGGGGTTCAATTCCCACTTGCCTTCGCCCAAGAACTTGTTAAGTGCACCTTCCAATTTGGCTTCAGCGGCATTCCAAGTTTCTAAGTCACCCACGTACTTTTCGGGACGAGTAGACAATTCCATTTTGAAGTCAAAACCGAAGATGCCATAAACCTTTTGCAAGAAATCGAACACACCAGCAATTTCATCACCGATTTGATCTTGGGTACAGAAAATATGAGCATCATCTTGTTGGAATCGACGAACACGAGTCAATCCAGAAAGAGCACCAGAAAATTCATTACGATGGATAACACCGAAATCAGCCACACGCCAGGGCAATTCACGATAAGATCTTTCACGGGATTTGAAAATCATGCAGTGACCAGGACAGTTCATAGGCTTAAGACCGAAAGTTTCCTTTTCAACTTCAAAGGTAAACATGTTCTCCTTATAGTTTCCCCAATGACCAGAGGTTTCCCACAACTTAGAGTTGTACATATTGGGAGTAATGACCTCTTCATAGCCACGAGTTTTGTACTCCTTACGTAACATTTCACAAAGCGTGTTGTAGATACGGGTACCATGAGGCAACCAGAACGCCGAACCAGGTGACATGTCATTGAAGAAAAATAACTCTTGCTCACGACCGATTTTACGGTGATCACGCTCGGCAGCTTCCTGCAAGAACTTAAGGTGTGCTTGCATCAATTTCTTGTCAGGGAACGAAATACCGTACACACGTTGAAGTGAGTCGTTCGTAGCATCACCAAGGAAATAAGATGAAGAATTCTTCAAAACCTTGAATGCCTTGATTTTACCCGAGTGAGGAATGTGAGGACCAACACAAAGATCAATCAAGGGACCACATCTATAAACGGTGGTCGAAGTCCCATCGGGAATCTTGTCTTGGATGAATTTGACTTTGTACTTGTTGTAATGGAACATCTTGAGCAATTCTTCCTTGGTCATTTCCAATCTTTCGAACTTTTGCTTTTCCTTGATTGCTTTAGTGGCGACTTGTTCCAAATTAGAAAAGTCACTTTGAGCCACCGTGGTTTCACCATTGTTGATCAGCATGTCATAGAAAAACCCGTCATCAGTCGGGGGACCATGCGACAAGTGACAACCGTAATGGCATTCGCAAGCTTCACCTAAGATGTGAGCTGAAGAGTGCCAGAAAACACTCCGCCCTTCAGGATGCTCGAAATCTAATAATTCCAACTCGGCATCACCCTCCAAAGGACGAGGCAAATCCCACAATTGGCCATTGACCTTGGCAATCACCATGCGATCAGCAAACCCAGACCCGATCTCCTTGGCAATATCCAAAGGAGAAGTTTCCCATGCGGTACCAACCTTCATGGTTCCATCCTTAAGCGTGATATTGATAGCCTTTCTTTCTTTAGACGCGATTTCAGCGTCGTACTTCGCCTTGAGTTCATCAAACATCTTGATACGCTCATCGATGAATTCAGGTTGGGGATCCAAAAAGAGAGGTTGCTTAGGCCCCGCTTCCTTTTTCTTCTCCTTTTTGGGCTTGGCTTCTTTGTTGGGACCCTTTTTGATGTCCGCAGCAGAGGCTTCGGCTGCTTTTTCAGCAGCCAGGAGCTTTTCAACCTCAGGTAACGACATTGAAGTGGATAGTGAAGAGCGAAAAATTCAACACGCCATCACAAAAGCGCGTCAATGGAATATGCAAAGTTGAGATGAAAAGAGACTTTCTTACGACAGCTGAACCATTAAGTTAATCGGTTAGAATTTGGATTTTTTTTGATCAAAATGAATATACCTGAGTGAAAGAACTTTGTTCAGTTGTAAGATTCAAAATTTTATGTAAGCGGATCGAAAGAGTATTATTCGCGATTGGAATCGATTGAGTCACAAGTCAAAACTTTTTCAACGTCCATGATGACAAACCTTCGCTAGATGCTAATATCACAATTCTATAAACATTATGAAAACAATTTCCAAGGGTGGTTCCTTTCAATACAATATTTTCATGATGGCGTATTGTAAACGTGGATCAATGAGATCGCTCCACGGCTGAGAGCCTGATTAGGGTATATGACATTTTCAGCATTGACAGTGGAATGGTTATCATTTTTGGGTATCAATCCACAGTCAACCTTCGATATTTAACGGTTAGGCTGTTGCCAATTCTAGTATGTAATTCCGTCTATAACATTTGTGGGGGTGCTCGATACAGTACTACATAAAAGCGGTATAAATAGCTTCATGTATCCCTTGAAAATTCAAACATGCAGCAAGTCACTTGGAACCAAATTGGAGTGAAGGAAGGGAACAAATTATTGTCGCCTGCTTATAAGTCCAATGGGCTTGTTTTTACACTGGGTAACGTTGGGAACGATGGGAGCGGACAATTCCCTACTGATGTTGCTGAGCAAACGGAACTAGCAATTGCAAACTTGGCCAACACTTTGAAGAACCTGAACTCGGGCTTGGACAAGGTGTTGAAAGTTTTGCTCTTCATTTCAAATGGCGATGACGCCAGCAAAGTGAATGAGGTGTACAGCAAATACTTTCCCCACCAACCTGCGAGATCCTGCGTTATTGTACAGTTCCCCAACAAGTCAATCAAAGTTGAATTGGAATGTGTTGCCGAGGAAAATAATTAGCAAGCCATATTGCTTGACACAGTGATACGCTCTACAGTTAATATAAAACGGAATTTCCATATCTAAATGATATGTCAACGTATTAAACCGTTCCCGTATATTCATAATTCATAATCCCCGTCTCATTGCCAGCTGTTCGATAAAATAGTTCACGTCATTTTGATTGACGACGACGCCTTTTTCTGAGCACTTGGCTTTAGCCTTGAGCTCACTACATAAACCGTCAATATCAAGTTCTGAGTACTTGGGATGCAGAGTGATACGCTCCCATATTTCACTGCATTGCATACGTTTTGGCAGAGCTGGCACCATAGCTTCATCGGCGGAATTCTCACTGATCAGAGACTTGACAAACTCATTAAAGCTGAAATTGATATTCACCTCCTTATTAGAGCCGGGCGTCGCCCCCAGACCAATTGTAATTGGAGTAGTTTGAGAGTTTGGTGTCGTCTCCATTGTTCCGCTGCCCAAGGGATCATAGATCAGCTCCTGATTAGTCAAGAGATCAAAAGTTTCGTCGTGAACCGGTTTTTCAAATTCGGGAATAGGAGCAACCGGATCTTTGAACGCAAGATTCATATCAAAATTCGCGTCGTTCAAAAACGAGAGAGGGTCACCCGACAGCACGGCCAAAAATGCTTCCGTTGAAGTCTCCTCAGCTTCTTGAGGTGTGACCAAAGCGGAGAACGGAGATGAATATTCAAACTGCTTGTCTTTGGGCAAAGGGGATTCCTTTGTACCACAAGCTTCATTAAGTTTAGTACAGAAAGTGTTGACTTGTTCATCGAAATTAGCAGCAACATCTAAGTTCTCTGTGGTCAAGTTCAAGCTGCTAGAAGCATTTGCAGTGTTATTTGCAGGTGTCATCTTGAAAAAATCAGTCTCGAGATTTTCTAGGGCATTGTCCTTCTCTGGTTGCCATGAATATTCCGCAGTAAAATCTGGCAGTTTCCGTTGAGATTCCAGTAGTGATAAATGATCACTTTTTGCCAGTGATGATATCAGTGAACCGTTACGCTGTGGTGACATGGATGTCTGGGAATTCTTCAAATGGATTGGCGATACTTCTGGGAAATGAGGGACATAGCCACCAGTTTGCGGATGACTCAAGCGACCAACGGATGTCGGAAGATTCAAATCACTAAAATCTGCGTTGCCGCGATAGCGAGCCAACTCCAGCTTTAAAACTTCAATTTGAGCTCTTAAGAAATCGCCTTCAGTGGCGGCACGCACGTTTTCTGTCTCTAGCAACTTGACCTTTTCTTCCAAGTCCTTCATTTTCTTCTCCTTACGTTCTCGATAAGCCCTTTGAGCAGCACGATTTTGAGCGGTACGCTTCAGCTTGGGTTCGGTATCGATAGGTTTGCGTCCTGGTTTAGCATGAGCCTTTTTGTCGGGAGGCCCTCCAGAAGGCAGGACCTCAGAAATGCTCCGCTTGACCTCACTCATCTTCGGTGGCAAACTCACTAGTGCTGAATTAGTCACACCTGGAAATTTTGTTCGCGGAGTTTAGGGAGTGATTCACGTAAGCATCCCTATACAGGATAACAATCGAGCTAATTCTAATTTCTTTTCCAGACTGAAAAAGCACCACGTCGTTATCATGAAAATGACGGGAGATGGAATGTGTACACGGCTGTGACTATCTACTAAAAGATACAAGTTTTCTTACAGGTGCGCGGTGATCCTCACTGGAGTACAGTTTGAATTACTAATCAACTGCGAGCAGCTTGGAGTACATATAATGCATGCCCGATGTTTTCGAGTAAAGCGAGATTGTCGTCTATTTCAAGTTCCTTGTGGTTCCATTCGTTATGTGTTTAGAGGTCGATCAGTGTTGAATAATCGATTTATCGCGTCGAGTATGCTTTTCTTGCAATAGATCTTAATACTCTATGCACATGTAGTCTATGAGTTCAAAAAAGAATTATCATGTCTGTAATATCCCGGTGTCGTTTAACATCTATTGTAAAAGCAGTCAAATGGAATCTAACCAAACCTATATGCTATTTGTATAGCATTGCAGTATGCTAACCTCATATTGGTAATGTTCTGTATCAGTTCATGAAGCGTGTCCTTTTTGAAGGCGGTTTTGATTTGAGTGAAATCTATATATATTCATAATGGACATTGATCAAAAGCGTATATTATCGAAGCGATGATGTTCATGCGGCTCACTCGAGGCTTGACCGCGATCGCGCGGCCATCGTAACTCTCTCCGAGATGGAAGACTTGGTGGACATCACCGATGAGCTCTTCAAATCTCTCGAGGGGCTATCTGAAAATAAGGTGGTTCAAAGTCCGTTATTCAATTTGCTTGAAGGTACAAGAGCGATTGAAATTTCGAATCCCAACCTTGATACTGGCTTGATCGAGGTTGATGTTGACGACGTCAGCTTCGACCCTCTGGCGCCTCAGCATGTTGACTCTGTTATTGGAGTCATGAACAGGTTGTTGATTGGATACATGCTGTGGCTCAACAACCTGTCGCTTCCTTTGACAATATTGTCATGTCGATATGTCCAAACGTTGTTGCAAAACTACACTTCAAACGGTGGCACTCTTCTGCAAAGATGCAGTTTGGTGGATTCAAGGTTGGCACCTCAAATCAAGGACAGCCAATCACTCGAATATGGATTAGTGCATAAGGTTTTGAAGCCATTTTTGATGGCCATGGCCAGATTTGTGGGATTTACCTTACTGGTAGCCATGGAAGTGCTTTATGAAGAAGAGGATATCACAACACGTAATATGAATTTAAACTATCTCCAAAATGAAGCAATTGAGGTAGTATTGTTTGAACTTGACACTGCGAAAGCTTGGTTGTCAACTCAAAATTTGGAGAAACACGATTTCGATGTACTACAAACAAATTTGAACATGGCTGGCTATTTACTCAAACTCGAAACACTTCTAGGGCTACGCTTAAACGCGTTTGTTCCTAATGCATCCCAATTCAACCTTCCCTTTTTGGACCAAGCTGTGGAGGTTGCAAGCAGTTTGAATTTCCAGGGTGAAAAAGTTCCATCGGGACTGTTCTCAAAGTTCATACAGTTGGACATGGACAATCGTAATATTCCCCTGGAGCTTTATGCAATAGACGCCTCAAATGCTAAGCAGGAATACATCACAACTTTCAAACAAATCAAGGAATTTGTTAGTTCGGCTTCCCAAATTGCAAATGTTGCCCAATTCCTCAATTACATGCGTTATGATATCACGGCTTCTAGCACCAAATATAATGCTCTTGTTAAGGGTATCGTCAAACTATTCATTATTCGAGATGATAGACTGATTTTAGGGTCTCTGCTTCATTTAGACGGATATGTTGGACAAGCAATTGAGTCCCTTGTGGGCGTTAATACTGTCATTCTTAAACCCATCAATGCTGCCAGCTTGAAGGTTGAAACGGCTCTTTTGGTCCAAAAGAAAATCGCACAACTCAAAACCGACCTCGAATCGACCATATATTACAATTTGTTGATCTATGGGAACAATCCTTGTAGACAGCAACAGTTACGCAATAAGGGTTTAGTTATTTGGGACACCTTGCAAATCAATAGTGAAACACTTGAGAGTGAGTTATTTGTTCTTGGCATTGGGGATGAGCTCACTACTGGGGAGGCACTGTTGGCAGTGTCACTGTTTATCTTCCACACGAAATTGTCGGAAATGCTTCTCTTGTTAATCAATGGTATTGACTTGGAGCTTTACAAGGATTATGAGTTGTTCTTAATTTATTGGTACGCGCTGTATTTAAGTCAACTTTTGCTCGATTTGGACCTGGGCCGCATATGCAATATAATTGAAGGTAAGATCAACTTTATCACCCACACCTTACCAAAGAGATTGAAGAAACTTAAAGGTGAGAAAAAGCAAAAGCTTCGAGATCAGCATGCGCATCTTGTGGAGCACGTATTGCCTAAACTCGAAAAAACCTTGCGGTACCACCGAAACTACACATTGGTTAAATTGAAAGCTTACTGTCTTATGTTTGAGGCTGTTAAGTCGATGTTGATGATTTACCACTACATTGGTGCAACTAATTTCTTGGAGTCAGCATCCAAGTCGCTCACTTCATTTGAGAATTATTTCAACTTGCGCCTCAAGCCCTGGCTGAGTATAGGGGTTCCGCAATTGCCAACCTTTGAACAGTACAAAAGATCATTAAACTGTCCTCACGTGCCCAATGTTGATTATGCCAACGAGGCTATAAGTGCCACAATCCTCAAATTCAACTCTTCGAAAAAACTTTTTAAAGAATTGCAGAAGACGTTAATGGAAGATGCTGAAGTGAAACTGAACTTCTTGGAATCATCTGCCGGTTATGCCCAAAGGCTGTGTGAAGAACTTATTAAAACGCTGATTGTGTACGCTCTTAACCTTACAGAGCTTAAAAGCAAACTTCACTTGGGCTCCAAGAGTGCTGGGTACCGAATGAAGATCAATCCCGGGGATCACAAATTTTTCCCTTACATCAATGTTGAAAGTAGCTCGACTAAATAAAAACCCTTACATATATTAATCGTTACACTCGTTAGACAACTAGATATTATACTCAACATTTTCTTCGGCCTCCAACAACTCGTCAATCTCCTTCAATGATTCATCAACGGTCAGTTTGCTAGCTGCAGCATGTGAAGGTTCGCTGACTGTCTTGGCATCGACATGCTCGATTTTAGAGCTGCTACTGTCATGAACAGATGGCTCTGGTGTTGTCGAAGTTGCTCGACTTGTGATCATGCTCGATCCTCTAGTGGATGGTTGTGTCGCATGAAGCATAACCAGATGCTCATGTGCTGCAATTATCATACCTTCAAAAATCTCAAAATTGCGCCAAGTCGACTTGTCGAGATAAAATTCAGGTTGGTCTTTGCGACTCAAAAGTAGCTCTTTTGTTTCCCGTATAGCCGACAACAAGCCTTCGAGCTCGGTTGGTTGAAGCGACAGTGAAATCAGCATTCTCATCAAGTTGGATAGAATCGCTCTTTTAACAACCCTGGGGGTATTTTGCTCAACAGCTTGTAAAAAGTATATAGCTTGCCAAATGTGGGCCATCAGCAGTTCCACTTCCTTTGTTTTCACATTTACCAAGTTATTGGGATCGCACCAGTAGATGAGTTGTTGAACGACATTGGAAGCAGGAATCACGCTGTCGCTCAGATTTGCGTCCAGCGATGCAAATAATCGGAAAAGACAATCACCCAGCACCAGAGCAACTCTGATTTGGTGGCTGGGGTGTGAAAAGGCATATACCGGTATACAAAACGCAAGCACTTGCTTCAATTCATCATTCTCCACAATACGATTATCGAAGAAACAAAGCAAGACTGACTCGAAAAGCTCTTTTTCTGAAGTCGTTGCATACTCACCCTGGCCAACAAATAAATCAGCCAAAAGCAATTTGCATAGGCCTTCCGCCACTGTACATTGCAATTTGGGATAACGATAAGAATTCAACGTTTTGTGGAACATACGCGCAAATTGGAATATATGCTCTGAGGCAACAACACTTAACCCATGTGTTGCAAATATATCAACCATCATTTGAATTGCAATCAAACACACCTCTTGGCCGTACCGGTGCATTGCTTTTATGAATGTGAACAACGCGTTCGTCGCAATATTAGCTGAGATGAGTCCATATAGCCCCAAGCATCGAAGACCCAAAGTATGTAGGAGATACTTATCCCGCTGTTGTAAAGCGTAATTAACAATACCGTAATAAAAGGATTCTAACAGGGGATTATTCACAAGAGGCTCCTCCACAATTTCTAATACATGTTGAATCATTTGAAGACATTGGATCACCACTTCATCGGGAGGATTCTTAGGGGCAATCCTTCGTTTTTTGTGTTGAACTTGTGAATCATCCTCCAGTATCTCCTCTGCCTCGTCATCATCCTCCATAACCAGCATCGCCGAGTGGAATTCCTCATCTTCATCGTCCCACGAATCACGGATATCAGTTATGATTTCCGTAGCCAACTGCACAAAATCTTTTTCGTTGATTGAAAGTCTGTGAATCACTTGGAAAGCCGCTTTCACAAGACCGTTGCTTAAGTTGTCATTGGTTAAGCATTGTCTCATCAACAGCATCATCTCACGTCTCGCGAGCTCATCCGAAAAATCATAGTTCTTAGCAACATCTAAGAGTTGCTCGATGATAAATTCCAAATCTTTTATGTTGGCTTCAAGTTCGGTCGTTTCCTTGGGCTTTTCGAGGAGTATATTGTATTTCTGCTCTGAGAAAGAATCAGTTAGGCGAATAGCTTCCTCATGAATCTCCTTGAGTCTCAAACCATGAGCATTCAAATCCTTTACTTCTTTTCGCATACTTTTGGCTTTGTCTTTCAACTGTTTGTATGTTTTCGTCAAATCAGCCTTGGACATGCCTCTGAGCAGCTTTTTGAAATCGGAAAGTTGCTTGTCCTCGGTTGTAGCATCGTGGTTTGATTGGTTAGCGTCGCTATCTTCTTCTTCTTCTCCGAATTCTTCGTCATCTTCGTCACTTACTTCTGCATCCTCATCGTTGTCGTTAAAATCACCATCATCACCATCATCTTCCTCTTCGTCTTCATCTTCGACTTCATCTTCTTCGTCTTCATCTTCGACTTCATCTTCTTCGTCTTCATCTTCTTCTTCTTTGTCTTCATCTCCATCTTCGTCCATAAATGAATTATGAGATTTATTCAAAAGGATTTCTTTGCCTTCTTCGTCCTCATCTTCTTCTTTTTCTTTTTCCTCTTCCTCTTTTTCCTCTTCCTCTTCTTCCTCTTCTTCGTCCTCTTCGGTGTCCCTTCCGGACGCTTCCGCGCCAGCGTTGTGGCCTTTCCCTGAGTGGTTCACTCTTCTCAGTTTGGTCCGTTTCGAAGTGACTTTTGAAGCTCGGCTTGATTGATGACTTTCTCGCCTTTCCATTTGAGTCAAGCGCAATTTCAAGACTTCAAGTTGAGGTTTGAGGTTTCGAAAATCAGGGAATGCCCTAAGCTTTTTGTCCAAAACTTCCATATCGTGGCCACTTTCAACGGTTAAATTTTGATTATGGAAAATTTGGTTGTCAATCTCGCGAAGCCTTGACTCATACTCTCGCAATGATCCTGTCAGAGTAGTATTGTCATCTAACATCTGCCGCCGCAAAGATAGATAACGCCCTAGCGTTTCCAGTAACTCAACGGCGTCAGGGAATTTTTGATCAATGATTTCGTGTAGATTCTTGTTGCTGCAAAAATCGTAATACACGCGAAAGAAGAAGGCATGCTCAATTCCAAGATGCTGAAGGAACTCACGATCCATCGTTCTAGTAGGAATTAACTCCGGACGTGTCTCAAAAATACCTCGAAGTACCCGCTCTGCGACCTCACTGCAGTCTGGGCGTAGCTGAGATAAGAGCTCAAATATATCTCCATTGCAAGAGGCAAGAAAACCATTGACTAATAAGTTTATCGTTGCGCCTTTCACGGTTTCATCTCGATCGTTCAACCCGCTCATCAAAAGCTGCTCAGTTTGCTTTTCATCAAGGCTGGTAAGGCCCAAGTCACGAACAACGCGAGAAAACACAAGTCGTCGATTAACAGAAGATATGTCTCGAGATCGAGCTAGCAAAGATGGTAATGTAGAACTATCCTTGTCCAAGTTCAAAAGCACAGCGCGTCTAACTTCAGCGGATTCGTCACAGAGTAAAGTTAACAAATGCTTCTTTGCATCACCAATAGAGCCATCGTCGCCTTCACCTTGAAACCTCAGTAAGGCTTCGACAGCTTGGATTCTCACAATGCTTTCTTTGTCCTGGGTTTTTTCGATGAGTGTATCGTACAATGTGATGAAAGTTTCCGAGTCGATTTCACCTAATGATCTCACAGTGTGGGCAATCGTTTGTACAACTCGGTACCGGACATACTTGTCTCTCGAATGAGCACCACGGATCAAATGCAGCATCAAATAGTTGACCATTTGGACCAGATCATGGGAGTCCTCATCACGACTTAACTCGCCAACAAACTGACCCACAAACTTGATGATTCGATCAGCACTCTTTTCCCCTCGCTTGCAAGGAAGTACGTAGTTTATAAGCTGTGTGAAGAAGTGTATAAACTGACTTGTCGCTGAAAGCTCCTGCAGTTTTCGCCACAAATGCTTCAAAACCACAATGAGCTTGCGATGTCCCAGCGCATTGGCTTGTGCATCATTGAATACATGTCTCATCACAGACTTAATCTCCGCAGGATCGGAGATTGCATCGATCGACAGTTTGGTCGGTCGATTTGTGGTGGGCATGGGTGTGGAAATGTGTTTGTAAACAGACGCGTGCGAGTTGAGTGATAGAGACGCAGCTTCATAAGGAGCGAAAAAAAAACAGTCACCAGTAATCATTCGAAAGAGTAATAAGAACGTGAAGAAGCAAAAACGTGAACTGTGCGGGAATCGAACCCACTTCGCTTGCTTGGAAGGCAAGAGTGTTACCAGTACACCAACAGTCCTGCACAAATGAACTGTGCGGGAATCGAACCCACTTCGCTTGCTTGGAAGGCAAGAGTGTTACCAGTACACCAACAGTCCTTATGCAGAACAAAATTAAAATTTAGACTTGAGAGCATCAGGATTATGCGACTTGTGAGTTTCGCATGAAATTCACTTATATTAAGCTACGGGGGGATACAATAGCTTTTCCAAACAGAATTGAGGTTTCTGCATCGGTACAATTAAAGAAAAACCTACAATTGCTCTCAAAAGAGAAGAGAAATAAACTTTTCACAATTAAGTGTTGACGGAAAGTGTCGATCTCTCATGGAATATCTTAAGTGTCGCTTGTCGAAACTTAGGGTATAGTTGTTATTTTGGTGCTTCTTGTAATTTTGATTTCGTGTCGTGCTGCAATTTTAAACTGGCAAACATATTCGTTTGTACTACCTGTAGCCATGGTTTAAATGGTTCATGTAAATTCAAAATGGGAGACTTATACCCTGTGGATACGGGATTTGTTCGCCTCTCGTCTGAAGTCCCTACTTTGATTAGTTCACAATTTCAGAGGTTTGCAAATTGATCATGCTTTCTCATCTCGTCGATGTCGTAACTGTCTTTTGCGATGGTAGACGGCCCTCTATGGAGCCTTCAATAGAATCCTTTACAGATAGGTGTAAACGAAACTTTCAAATAAAAATTGTGAACTCGTGTTCAGCAACACAGTGCGTGCGACTCGGCTGATCCCTGCTCAAATCCCTGTGAGGGTATTGATAAGCCTGCAATAGTCAAATCTCCCCATCTTACACACGATGGCCTCGCCGTTGGGATTTTATCCTGAGCTTCTGCCGAGTCATCCTCCGAACTACCATAAGCAGCCAACCTTGAAAAAGACTGCCCCTTCCGAGCCAAAAGGGTTGGTAACTTATATCTTCCATGACCTCCATGCCGTCGACTATTTCAAGGATGCTTTTGCTGGCGAATTTTACATGATGGAAGAGACTAGTATTAGTGGTATTGACATCTATATGGTTGAACAGTGGGTTATTGACAGGAAAATTGGAACCGTGGTCGCCGCATACACTGGTAATGTCACAAATCGTGTCCGTGCTGTTAAGTTCCGGGTTGAAAAAAAGCAAAGTCGACATTACCCTGTCAAGTTTCAAGAATACATCAACTGGTTAGCTGTGAATCATGCTCGGATGAAGCTGATGGAGGAGCCGAGGAATGATTCGCAACTGCTGGTGAATCTAGAGGAACACAACCAAGAAGTTTGTTTCGTTACAAATTTGGCATCCCTTCCGCTGTATCTCAACTTAATACCTATCCCAGATGGTGACGTGAGAAAGGTTTCAACCAACTTTGTCATAAACTCGAATCTCAAACGTCTTAGATGTTCAGGGCGGTCGATGCTGTTGATCACCCCGAAAATATCTGATGCCAATGTTGATAAGTTTCGGCAGATTTACCGAATTTGCAATGCAAATATACCGTGCCAATTTTCTGTTAGGGAGTTGGTGAACGTTATACAGATTTCATTGTGGTACTTTGGCTTATTGGATATAAATTATGCTGATGGGTTACTTTGTCGCAAGACGGAAGAAGCCATATCAAATTGGTGGACCAGAGTCGCGATGGTTCATCTTCGACATGTGAAAAAACAACCAGAAAGTGAAGGTATTTTACCTGCTGATACTGTGGCAGCAATTATTGGAATGGTCTTACTGTGTCGAATGAGATTGAATATGGTAGGCTGCGATCCTCCCAAGGACCCATACGATTTCGAAAACTTTGTTCACACTGTGACGCAATTCCAAAAACTGAAGAATTTGCCGGTAACCAAAAAGCTTGATCTGGAAACTTTACAAAGGTTATTCGAATTGACCAGTACCAAAGTCATCAGCAACAACAAACCCGTAATTAGCATTGATGATGATGATGAAGAGCGAATGCCTTATTTGTCAAAGAAAAATCGACATTATTACTCTAAGGAACTCAAAAAGTTTACCAATGTTGTGAAAAATACAGTACAGGACCATATCAATGCTGCTGGATCCAAAGAAGAGGATATGATCAATTCGAAGTCTGGAGTTATGATTCGAAACAAGATCTCCAAATTAGCTGAACCTATGAACCCGGCTGATGTGGAAGCCTTGAAATTGGATACTTTGGTCAAGGGCTATTTACCGGGAAAAACCTTGAATCGTTTATTTTACGGTGTTACCAAGTCTAGTCTCTCAAACTTGCCCATTGATATGAATGGTCATATTCGTGGATCACAACTAATGCAACTGAAAAACTCCTACGAATTCATGTCTCTTTATCTGAAGGTTCTGCTGTGGGGGCCTCTATTCAGCGAAGGACAAGCTGGAGATTTGCTGAAGTATTCTCGTGGATTAAAGCGAATGGGCTTGAAGAAGACCTCCTCCCTGGTACGCCCAATGGTTACGGAGACTGAGTCTAAGACTCAAGAGTCGGTACATGTTACTGCGCCTGATATTATACAAGATGACGCTGGTGACTCAAAGTCCACAACAACTACAGTGTCGTATCGACCCCTCACCCACTTTCGGAATGCCTTGAATAGGCGAAACTCGTATCCATTTTCTGCTCAAGAAATAAATTTGAACATGTTGGAGCACACAAAACTCGATGTAAATCATGATGCTAAAGTGCTTGACACGCATATCCGTTTAGTCAGATCTCAAAGCTGCTCAGAAATTGAGGAATACATTCTTCGACCAGCAAAGTCTACAACAAATACGATGACAAAGTTTTCACTTGATTATTTGCAAAAGGTTGAATTATTTATCAGATATCTGTCTCTTCGGAAGTTGTACGACTCTGACTTCAGTGCTGATGCTTGTGCGTGTACCACTAATGCAAATGTGGTTAGAAATTTCGGGGTATTGAATCATGATTTGTATCGTCTTCAGACCGCTTATTCGCAAATGACCGCTAACAAGTCCAAAATCATAGACGAGGAATTGCAAGGAAAGTTAGAATACCAAATTAATCAACTCAATTCCACCGTTGATAGACTCGACTACGAGTTGAGGTTGGTTGATAAGCGGGTTGATGAATTTGAAAAGCTGACGAACGATTTAGAAATGGTTGTGACTAATCATCAGAAGCGGTTAACTCATATGGCGGAAGGTGTGGTGAACTCTGAAGGGTTTTTTCAGGTCTGCCCCTCGCGTTCCGAGCGTCGTGACATAGAGGTGAAGCTTTTGGGAAAACCCATTAATCATTTGAATACCTACACCATGGAGTCTGAACCCCAATCGACATGGATGACGAGCTTCTTTTTGATGGTTTATAACGCTTTCGCGTATTTATCGCAATTACTTCATTTTGATCGGGCGAATATGAATATTGATCGCATTCGCAAGTCATGGATCAAGGTTGATCCGAATAGAACGATCATCAATCGCGCTTACTCTATGGTAGGGAAGCGCCCTTCGCGGAATAGTGTTGCACTGTCTAAACCTAATCAAATGCTGGGAAGTGATAATCACGATGACTGCAAAACTCTGTTAGACGATAATTTCAATCGTAAACCAGAGAACGGCTCACTTCATGAGCACTTTGATGTCGACAACGAAGAGGACCCATTATTTGAATCATCGCAGGTTGAAGAGACTCAGAAAACATAATGTGTGGAGAGTGTTTCTAGAACAAGTCCATACCTGAAATTTGATGAATCAGCAAATTTATTTTAATTCGGTATAGTTGCGTTGTCAGCCCTGAATGGATTTTTCCGTGACGCCTTGTTTGTTGGGGTGTTTATAGAGCTATTCTCTTGAGTTCGAGCTTGGTTGTCTTTGGGTGAGACATTTTCGGGCAGAGAATATGGCATATTAGGGCTTACACCAATTGAATCTGACGATTCCAGCGAATTTAATGATATGGTAGGACTCGGTATACTTCCGATGCTTAGGGGCCGATCAAGAGGAAGTATTAGCAGATCACGCTTTTCTTGATTTGACGTGCTAACATCCCGTGAAGCTCCACGTTCAGTAGGACATTCCTCAATCTGTCGAAATATGCTGTTCATCTCTTTAATTAGCTCCAAAACCTGCAGATTGTACTCACCATTCATTTCATTCACATTTTGGGAAAACTGCTTGGTAGCTGACTCCACAGCGTGTCGAGCAGATTTCATGTTCAGCACTAAGTGGCAGTTGAACTTATCCATATACTCAATTGCGGGTTCAACTGATATGATTTGGTAATACTTGAGCTTCCGTTGAGCGTATTCTCTCTCTTCAACTGTAATCTGATCGCGCAGCTGGAAATACTCTCGAACAGTGTCAACTATATCCTGATTCTGTCCAACAATTTCATCGATTTTGTCGCTTAGATATTGCTGCTTTTGAATCGCCATCACTAGGTCAAGTTTTCGTGCCTCGAGATCAGCGACAAGGGTGTCATCATACTTTGAGGATTCGGGTTCCTCATCTGGTTCAACTTCGTCAAGTGTAACTTCTGCTAGGCCTCTGGTGAGCTCTTCAAATTTGCTTAGTCTCTCCTGAGCAGCGGTAACTTGAGTGGCTACCAGGTGTACAAGCCCCAGGATCAGCAGGAGCTCGACGAGCGGCTTATTCATATCGATTCCCTGTGCTCGCGCGTGCGATTGCATTATGGAAGTAACGTCAATTTTCGGCAATTCCGTTATTTGAAGACGCAATTGGGCACAATTATTTGATGATTCAACTGAGATATTTCAATCGAGCAGTCAACCAGCAGTCTCTTATTTGTATTACTTGACTTAATCGCAGTTAACCTGCAGTTGTTGTTGATTACGTAATCAGAGAATATTTCACGCTACGTTGAATTTCCAGAACACGTATCTCAAAAACAATGGTCACCATTGGCAATGCCCACGACGACTTGATTCACGACGCGGTGTTAGATTACTACGGGCGACGTCTTGCTACTTGCTCCCTGGATAAGACCATAAAGGTTTTCGAAGTTGATGGCGAGAATTACAAGTTAGCATCCACTCTATTCCACCATGAAGGTCCGGTGTGGCAAGTTGCTTGGGCCCACCCCAAGTTCGGGCTGATCCTTGCGCTGTGTTCTTACGATGGTAAGGCCTTGATTTGGAAACAACAGCCTCAGAATCGAGAATGGCAAGTTATCGCTGAGCACACGGTGCATCAGGCTTCAGTAAATCTGGTTCTGTGGGCACCTCATGAATTAGGGGCAGTCTTATTGTGCACTCTGAGCGACGGTAGAGTGCTGGTGGTTGACTTCAACGAGGACGGTACCACACTGTCGGTGGTGTTCGATGCTCATGCTATTGGCGTCAACTCGGCGCTGTGGGCTCCAGTTTCTGACGTTAAGGACAAGCTGGCCCGGCGATTTGTTACTTGCGGATCTGACAATTTGGCTAAGATCTGGCGATTCGACCCCATTTCAGACAAATACGTACAAGAGGCCACCCTTCAGGGCCACTCTGATTGGGTTAGAGATGTGGCTTGGCTGCCATCTAACCTCGTCAAGCAGTACATTGCCACTGCTTCACAAGACCGTACAGTGTTGATTTGGTCACCTGATGCTCAGGGCAACTGGCAGAAACAACTATTGACTGAAGAACCTTTCCCCGATGTATGCTGGAGATGTTCGTGGT
Organism: Diutina rugosa; assembly: GCF_008704595.1. Taxonomy (NCBI): domain Eukaryota; kingdom Fungi; phylum Ascomycota; class Pichiomycetes; order Serinales; family Debaryomycetaceae; genus Diutina; species Diutina rugosa. The sequence goes on from NW_022995115.1 coordinate 161,201, forward strand.
CGTTGCTGGGGAACATCCTCGCTGTGTCTGGGGGTGACAACAAGGTGAGCTTGTGGAAGGAAAACTTCCAAGGCAAGTGGGAACTGGCGGGACAGGTGGACCAGTGATGACGTACGATATGTATATTACCAAGCGACTACATTATGATAAATAAACTATAATTCATTCACCACAGCTGCCACAATTGCCTCAACATCTTTCAGGGCTTCGTCAGCGGTTTCTAACACCTCGTCGTGCAGAGCCATTCCTTCGCTCAAGTCCTTAGGGTTTTCTTCGAATGCCAGCGGTGGCTTATCGCCAACGGCTTCATTGGTGATAAGCGACAACGCCAATACTCTCAAACCACTGTGACGAGCAACAATGACTTCGGGAACGGTCAGCATCCCCACGGCGTCCCCTCCAAGAGTCCGTACCATGCGCACTTCGGCTCTCGTTTCGAAAGTAGGACCCGTAGCATAAAAGTAAGTACCTTCGTAAATGTTTCTCGTCACCTTTAATTCCTTCGCCTTGTCCATGAAAAGCTTCCGAAGTTCAAAGTCATAAGCATCGCTAAGAGGTTGGAAGCGAGGCCCAAATTCGGCAAGATTAGGACCTCTCAACGGGTGAGTACCGGCAAAACCAGGGAAGTTAATGTGATCATCGATCACCATCAATTCGCCTGGTTTGAAACCAGGACGTACACCGCCGGCAGCATTGGTGACGATGATCGTCTTGATCCCCAACACAGCAGCTACTCTCACAGGGAATACAGTGTCTTGCAAAGAGTACCCTTCATAGTAATGAAGTCTTCCCAACATACACATCACTGGGACTTTATTTTGCCCAATAGTGCCGAACACCAACTTACCGGCATGGCCTTGCACGGTGGACGTCTTGAAGCCAGGAATGTCATGATAGGGCACTTCAACGCGGTTTCCTTCCAAGATATTGGCAAGTCCACCAAGACCCAGACCACAGATGATCATCACACGCGGGACCACATCGATCTTCAGACGAAGAGTCTCAGCAGCACGGCGGAAAGCTTCCATCTGCTCTTGCGGGGTGGACATCCTTAATGGCGAAAGATGCCGCGCATGAGCAAGAAGAGGGGAAGAAAACAGCGGCATTCTTAGTGTGAGATTCTTTAGGATCGAATATGCGATAGAATTATCTTGGTTTGTCAAGTCTACTACGCTGATCATCACCGATTACAATTAGTGTTGGTGGTTTATTAATATGGTCACACGAGGTCATACGCTTTATAAAAATCGCAAATATTGCATCTTTCATCTTAAAGCGAACCATGAGGGAAGAAGGTAGTCGATAGTCGTGTATAGTGATGATTACGTAACCCTATCTAAGAAAGGTGTCCCGAATACAGCCACAGTCAGACTAGGTATAAAACCAGATGAAGTCTAGATGTGGCGGATTCAACCCACTTATATGCATAAGTCGACACCACCCGCTCCTACAACGCCGTCCGGGCTTCGCTAGTCCGCCAATGAGCGGGGTGCCGTTCATGCGGCTTACGCGATAGACCGAGTTCGCATCTCTTACCACAAACCATACAGACTACAATTTTTGATGGGAATCATATGACGACATAATATTAATGTATACTTGAGCTCGATAAAGTACGATCCAAGTTAATATCCAACTGTAAATTATTCCCCGGGGAACACACTCGCGAATCACACATCGTACGATAATATAAGCTGTAGACGGGCATATATCGGTTCACAAAATTCCTAACTTGGTCATCGCTCATGCCTCGACCTCGCTCCTTGATCAAGGCGTGCTCCTGCTGTTCACGCCAAGTGTAGACGTTATTGACATCATTGGTTCTGAAGTAGATGAATTTGTCGAACTCACTCCAGATCCTCTCATATGCTTTAAGCCGCTGATTTATTTCGCCAATGTGATACATGGGGTAATTTTGAACGACAGACGTGGGGCCTGACATCAAGTAAGGCAACTCAATCGAGTCGACGCTGCAAAAACCGTTGAACCAGCCTTCGAAAAGTACAATATCCGACGAAGCAACGTGTTCCCATTGCAGCTCCGGACAACGATCACCTTCTCCGTCGAAAGCACTTTTGTCGTACCGCGGAATTTGTACGGGTTCTCGCCGTTTGAGCTTTTCGAATATGGTGGTGGCCAATCTCAAATCATGGGTTCCTGGAAGTCCTCTACCTTGAAGTAAAGCGTTACCTTCTTTTCTCGCCACCGTTGTCACTTTTGACTGCTCTTCATGCGTCAAATATACATCGTCCATGGAGAATTGGACGACAATGGCTTCGGGGAGTGCCCGCTCTAGAGCCAGCTTCAATTCCACGGTAAGCCACGACTTGCCCAGTCCCTGAGGACCACTGATCCCAACAACAAGCGGGGCCTTTAACGACTTGATGTCAACATTTTCCAAAGCTTTTAGTATGAATTTCAGTGCAGCCTCCACCGACATTGCCTCTGATGTAGAGATCGCACAATGCGGGGTCAAACATGGTAACTTCCGCAACTGAGACTTTCCGGAGGAGCCACAATGGGCGACACGGTATGAAGAAGAATCTAAACATAATCTGACAGAACGGTACTGTTTACTAAAATTTATCTATACATGTCTAAACGGCACCAGCGTCCTTCAACTTTTGCACCAATTCATCAACCGACGAGACCATGATCCCGGCTTGCCTCTTGGGAGGTTCTTCCACCTTGAGAGTTTCCAATCTTCCCGCGATATCAACATCAAGGTCAGCAGGCTTAAGCTTGGTCAAGGGCTTCTTCTTGGCCTTCATGACGTTGGGCAACAGCGCGTAACGGGGCTCGTTCAAACGTAAGTCAGTGGTGACAATCAAAGGCAACTTAGCTTTGAGGGTGTCGGAACCACCATCGACTTCTCTAGTGACTTCCACTTCATCACCATTCACCACCACCTTGGAGGCATTAGTGGCCTGGGGCCAGTTCAACAAACCCGCTAACATCTGACCAGTTTGGTTAGCATCGTCATCGATGGCTTGCTTACCCAAAATCACGATATTCAGGTCTTCCTTCTCGACGATCTTCTTCAAGATCTTGGCGACCGCAAGCGGCTCAACCGTTTCATCGCCGACGTCAACGAGAGTGGCGTTGTCGGCACCTTTAGCAAGAGCTATTCTCAAGATGTCTTGGGCCTTAGTAGGACCGATAGAAACCGCATGGATGGAGTCGACTTTGTCGGCCTCCTTGAGACGCAACGACTCTTCAAGAGCGATGTCACAAAACGGGTTCATCGAGAACTTTACACCCTTAGTGTCAATACCGGTGCCAGCCTTGTTGATCCGGGGCTTGATGGCGAAGTCGATAACCCGTTTGATTGGGACAAGAACACGTAACTTGGACATTTCAACCAGTAACGTTCACGCAAAGTCTTGGTGCGCAAAGATGTGATAGCCTTGTGCGACGATCGGAGTCATAAAGTATTGCCTGTGTGAGATATCCAAGTATAAAATTAGCCTTCTACATGTTCTAGAAATGCTTTCAATACTGAAAGGAGGGAACTACAGTTTTCATTGAAAAATTTTGCTAATCATTTTATCGAAATTGACAAGCTATAGCGCTTGCGTATCGACAGGTTATTGTGGCACATGACTCATAAAGTAGCATAATAGAGTACAGTTCACCCTGTTCATGAAAAGCTTTCCATCAGCCACGTGTTCCATGTGTTCGCCCATGATTGTTAACAATATCAAGCACACCCTGACACCCGGCACGTATAAATTTTCTATCGTTTCACATTCACTCCAATCAGCGAGAACCCCACAGTATGAAACTTACTTGGTGATTTCACACGGACATCATATAAAAGTAGTTCGCCATTAGGAACAGGACCTGACTACACTAATATCTCTATTTAGCCCTGAAAAGCAAGGATAATAAGAGGGGAAACATTTTGCAACCTCCCCAAATTGTAGTTTATGAACTTTACATAATGATGCTATGTACTAATATATTAAAGATTTATGCGAAGTTCAATAAGATTTAATATCAATACATTCTCTCTAGTGGCTTGGAAAATTTGTACCTTATTGTGGTTGAGCTTCTCTTGTATTTCATTTTGATTTTGAATAATTTTTCATCATTTATTTAGGTTACCTCGATCATATTTCTAGCTTGCCCGGAGACCTACAAGTAGTTGATAGACTGGTACTACAGCCGTGGAAGTATACACACGTGCCACTTCGATGTTGTAGCATGTAAAAGCGTGGAGGCAAGGTGAGTGCTCATGGTTGGAACACTCAAACAAGACGACCATGATCAGATAAGAGCATATTCAACTTTCCAACCATAACGGAACTGGTAGTGGATTTAATTATACTCAAATTCAACTGTTTTGACGCTATGCATGGTAATCTTGGTCTGTACATTTGAGACAATTTGATTGAAAACAACAATTTTTGAAATCTGAAAATTTGCCCGCGTGGCCCAATGGTTAAGGCGCTCGACTTCTAATCGAGCGATTGTGGGTTCGAATCCCGCCGTGGGTTTTCTTTTTCTTTTTACTGTAGCAGGTTCCATCAAGCTTTAGTGGTTGCCGAAAGGTATTCAAGTAAAGAGTCTCGGACTTACCATCAAGTCAGAGCCATTTAAGGCTAACCACTCTATGTTGTACCGTACCAACTCACACGGCCATTGCAAGCCGTCACCATTGACGCTGACGAAATATCCTCGATAACTGCCCTGTTCTTTTCAGGAGTGTTATTACTCTTGAGGGCAGCCCAGGTGACTGGGCAGGGTAGGCTTTAGTGCAAGCATACAAGGAACACTCTGGGAATTACAACATCATTGTTGAAGACTCTGATTCTTTAGCGAAGCGGAGCTACTACAGACTCTTGTCAGCAGTTCCGTGCAATGTACGTGAATAGTACAACTTGACTCTAGTACTTTGCAGGAAATTCCATACAATTGATAATCTCTGCTTTAAATCCAAGTTGTGATCCACGTGTCGTTTGTTACGTGTCTTAACACTTCTCTATCATGTGCATTATAACTATGAATTATTCAAGTTCCGAAAAACAGTCTTCGCTTCAGCTTCTCAGCACCACTGTCACTGCGTTTATATTCCCCCAGGCGCCGCGAGTGTTTGAGCGATCTACGGATGTTCATCCGGTTCATTTGCGAGTTATTAGCTGGATTTTCATCATCACTGGCGAAATCCACCACCTCCTCCTGTACTCCACCGTCAAAGTCTGGTATCAGCGACAACCTCTTCAGTTTCACTTTCATAGCAGAGTCTCCTCGACTCTTTGAAACTTCCAAGTCCATGAATTGCAAATCGGACGATTGCTCACTGCGCCTGGGGTTATCGAAGTCAATGAGATTTACGTCGTCTTGCATAGAAAGGTTCATCATGCTTTGAACAACATCCTGTGGGTTCAGCTTGATTCTACTCACTGGGGGAGGTCGATATTCACCCCAAGGGTTCGAGCTCTTTTGCGACTTCGACCTCTGGGGCCTGTCTGGCATCGCAGGTGCTTGAGGCAATTCTTGAGGCGCTGAGGTAGACACGGGTGTGGTTTGAGGAGCAAAAGGGAAAGGGTTGTTGGAGTGTGGCAGAACCTGTTGAGGAGGTACCTGGAGCTTTGGTGGTGGCATCTGGGGAATCATTTTGGGAACCGTGGGTGATATCTGGGCAACTTGAGGTGGCAGAGCAGAATTCACATATTGTGAGTGGTTTATTTGCGGCGCCTGCAAGGGTGGGATAGTTTGTGGCGGGGGTGGCGGCGGGGCCTTGGAG